>NC_141910.1:32187500-32492500 GCF_057802395.1 Ceratotherium simum simum | reverse complement strand
GTCCACAGGAAACACTTGCATATTGCTTGTTCTATCACCTTCTGGGAGCGCCGGCCTATCCCAGTATAAACATCTCTACTTTGTTGCTACAAGCTGCTTTGTTTCTTAGGCATAAGTCAGGCACCAGTATATAATTTCCATATATCTAAGAAACACTTAGGAAGATTTCTTACTGGTCCATTTGAAGCTTACTTGTCTTGGTGTTAGGAGGTAGCACACATTCTTACCAGGAAAGAGATAGAGACTCATGGCAACAGCTCACAAGTGTCTTACCCCCTTTTATGTCTTTAGTTGGACTGAGGAGTCTAAGAATTGAGAAACTGACTGCACTCATTTCCTTTGTAAATTGTGTATATGGAGATCTCATTTTGAAATTTCACATACACCCTATCTTGGTATCTTGGTCAAAATGTTAGTTTTAATATCTTATTTTATATGATTTGGTATCCTTTACTGATTTTCCATAAGACCAGATTACCTGGAATACTTGAAAATTCTACCTTAGGGGGTGGTAAAATTCTTACTGCCAACATGTGATCTTTTTGGATTATTTGACCTTTTTGAATAAGCACGTATTATGCAAACTACGAAAAGGATATTGAATATGAGGCTTGGAGCAAAGCAACAAGGTTAAAATCAAGGAGCCAAGAAATTAATATTGAAAGGATTGAATGAAACTGGACTTTTGTGCTGCTTCTGAGAGGCACTATAGTGCAATGTTTGAGTAGAAACTCTACAGTAATATAATTGTTCCGATTCCTACTACAGCATTTACTAATCATGTCATCTAGGACTCTAAGGCTCACTTTTCCCATTGATAAAGCTATGTAATAATAGAACCTATTCATAAATAGCACAATATAGTATACTAATGGGAACCATAGAACACTTTTAAGCACATTTGAGCTCTCAATAAATTTTGGCTTTTACTACTATTATTATAATTATTTTTATTCCCAGTTAAACACCATAGAAGTACCAAGGGATAATTAAGTTAGTAGACATTTTAAGCAAAATAGATATAAAATCATAGTTCTTGGATCAATTCATTACCACAACTACCCAGATCAAAAGTTATTAAATCAGAGTCATGGACTTCAGAATTTCTGGTTTGCTGGAAAACTCTAGGTAGAGACTTTGTCCAAATATTTGTGGGCATAGATATCGATTTCTTTCCCAGGTGATACAGTGACCTTGTTGATGCTGAGTTTGGCTCAAGAACAAGGCAGGCCTCATGTAAATAAATATTGCCTATTCTTTTTTAATAATTATGTAAGATGTGTGTTGCAAACCAATTTCAATTCTTAGATCTGGCAAGATCCTAACTAGCTCTAACAGTGTAATGCACAGCCATTTCCCACCCATTAAGGACTCCAGGGATCAAAGAATGATGCACCAAGATGTATGCCCTCTTGATTTTGTAATATTTTGTATCTTTAAGTAATTATATTGAGAATTTAAGCTAATCTCACTGTGTGTATGTGTGTATGTGTGTGTGTGCATGTGCATAGGCACATACATGTAAGGTCTCTTCTCACTAACAAATAATCCATCTGAAATAATGCACATTGTTGTTTCATAGAAATCCAATGATATAATTTATATCATTAAAATATGTGAAACTGGGGCTGGCTCAGTGGCGTAGCAGTTGAATTCATGCGCTCCGCTTCAGTGGTCTGGGGTCTGCGGTTTCGGATCCGGAGCACAGACCTAAACACCACTTATCAAGCCATGCTGTGGTGGTTTCCCACATGCAAAACGGAGGAAGATTGGCACAGAGGTTAGCTCAGGGACAATCTTCCTCAAGCAAAAAGAGGAGGATTGGCAACAGATGTTAGCTCAGGGCCAGTCTTCCTCACCAAAAAAAAAAAAAATATATATATATATATATATATGTGACACTACTACACTCACAACTCAAGTTGGCAGTAATCTAATGCTCACAGTAGTCTCTGAAGAATCTGTAAATGTACATCTCCAAATGTAAATGTTTGTTTATGTGAATACATATCTCTGGGACTGCACAAATGTGGTGAAAACATTCCATTTTTCTGTTTTCCAGAAAATACTAAGTATAATTTCAGTTTTTATCAAAAATCTTTCAAAGCTTGTTATATAATTGGCAAATAACCCTATCTTCATCTGACAATCATTTACTGCCACAATCATGATTATATATTTACTCATATCATTATGTCTCAATATACAAATAGGACAATAGAAAGAGTAGTTCTAAACTTACTTGAACAAATAAGATAATTGGCAGCAAACATTCTGAAGCAAAGTCAAACATCCAAGTTAAGATATGTGAGAACTGAAGGTAAGTTAACTGGCATACTGTTGTTGGAAATGAAACACAAACTCAGTATGGTATTTGTTAGTAAATATTCCACGTCTGGGAAAGGAGGTTGCCAAATAGTAAATTTTACTCCTTTTGCATGTACAAGCAACCGCTGTGAATTTTTCAAATTGTGAAAAGCTATAAAAGGAGAAAATTCTTAAAAGAGATAAATGCTATCACTGTTGTTAATGCAACTAATATTTGCTCTAAGAATTGTAGTAAGAGTGGATGCTCTTTGAAAAGATTCAGACATTATACATAATATGCACTGTAAATTTAAATATATATGCGTGCGTGATTATGTGTCTGTGTGTTTGTTTATGTAGGCTCTAATGATAGCGTGGACTTTAGTAAACATAAAAATATATAAGCTAATCTTTCTCTTCCTCCTTCCCTCCCTACCTTTTTACTTCAGTCCTTTAAAGTCTTACCAAGTTTATTCACCCTTAAAAAAGCCTTCCCTGAACGCTAGCGTCCACATAAAGTGTAGTAGTACAAAGATAAAATGGATTTCAAAGTTATTGTTAAAAATAATATTTGAGTCACGGCTCCATCCGTTATTATCTGGGTGACAACAAAATAATTACTTAACCTCCACAAACCCCAATTTCTTCATTAATAAATTGGGACAAAATTACATGCATATATGATTTTTATGACAATTACATCGGAAATGTATGGAAAGTCCATGGATCAATGCCTGGGACATATAAATAGTTCAATAACTGGTAATTTTTATTGTTGGTATTAGCCCTGAAAACCTCACTTCGGCACCAAATTAATCTTAGTTTTATGTTTGTTGGTTTTTCTCTCACCAAATTCATAAAAATTTCTATACATCTTTTCATTATTTCTAAGGATAAGCACAGTAAGAGGCACAGAGAACTCCATAAATCCTTTTTGGCTAAGTAAAGTCAAACAATTTTGAAGACTGAAGGGATCATAGAGATTATTTATTCTGTTTCTCTCATTTTCAGATGGTATGGGTGTGTTAGATTTGAGTGACTTGCTCAAAATCACCAATTTATTTCTGATAGACCAAAGTCCAGATTCCAGGTTTTCTGTCCCCTGACCATTACTATTTCTGTGATTGCACATAATTTTATATCAGATATAAACATATGAAAAGAGAGATACATATCTATATATTTTTAATGATTGTAATTTAAGTTGAAAAATATTTTCTCTACGAATGTATCTGCCTCAAAAAAATTGCAACACATTTTAACTGCATTTTCTATTTATTCTAGAAATTCAAGACTATCTGTCTGCTTCACATTCAGATCTTCTTTGACTATATCCAGGAAAGGGGAATCAGGTGATTACACATGTAAGACAAATTCCTTTGCCAGTGTTCCTCATCTACTGCCTTCTCCCTCTCTGTAGCGATGGAAGGTTGATCTGATCGTGAGAAAGTGAGAATTTTGCCATCTGCTCGATTTTCTTTTCCAAGAAAAGGTAGAACCCTCTCTCCTCTTTCCTCCAATTTTAGCTATCATTAATTTTCACTCATTGTCTGTTTTTAAGTTTAAATACCTAATTCTGCACATATCAAGGATTTAAGACATCCACTGCCTTAAAATATTCTCACAGAAGTTTTGAGTGAATAACACTGTAAAAATTTACTTATCTAATGTTAATTAATTCAGGATTTATTCTTATATAAAAATATATAGATTTCAAAATTTGAAATCTGCAGAAAACCTCATTTGAAAATCATTTACATTTTGGAAGTTAACAAATGTAAGAGTTACTATATTTATGGATTTTCTTGACACCTCTGGTCTCTGTTCTTTATTCCAAAAAGAAATAACTATATTATCTAATTTATTTTGATCACAATAACCAGTCATTAAATATTCTTTGACAAACATACATATATGCAGCAATTATGCTTTCCATAAGAAATAAATGCAAAGGGTAAATGGATTAAAAACAATTGAAACCAACAATATAAAAATCTACAAGGCCAACAGAACATTTGGTCTTTCCTTTGACCTCTCCTTCCACATGTCATATTTTTATCCTTCAATTCCAAAAAGAAAAGATGATAACTGGCCAAAAAACACCAGAATGGATAACAGTGGCATAATCTAGAGTTGAACAGTCCTGAATTCAAAACACATCTCCATACAAACATAAATGAACCTAAGCCTCTTAAATGTACTGATCCTTAGGTTCTTGATCTGTAAAAAAGGAGTTAATAATATCAATTTCATAGAATTGTTGCATGGATGAAATAATTGCTATATGCTGCTGAGCACAATTTCTAGAACATAATATATTCTCAGTAAATATTAATTAGTTTCTCTTATTTTCTTCCTAAGACATCTTGTCTTGTTTTATAGTGTTATATTGTACATTCTCAATAATTTTTCAAATTTTTTTGTCTTCACCTGTAAAATAAATTTATCACATAATCTTAACTCCTATATTGAATACATTTAAATCTGGGTTAGTGGGTTAAAAAGCAAGTCACATCCCAGATATTCAATTGTCATTTTAACTGATATATAAATATTAAACACTGTTCATGAGGCTCCAAAGGATTTTAGGATTCTAGTAAAGAAATGAGATATATGTACTTAAAAGATTATAAGGCAGGCTATATGTCTATAAGGGAAGGTTTCATGTCTTGCTTATAGTGGATTCTCAGTGCCTACTTCAGTTTGACTTATACTAAGTACTCAACAAATACTTGATGAGTGAATTATTGAAACCATGAATGAAATGGAACATCATGAGGGCCCTAGGAGTATAAATTTAAAGGGAGGGGTGATTATTTCCTGGAGAAATATCAGAGAAATATTCGTGATGAAACCGATTCCTAAAATCATAAATTTTAAGGAAGGGAAGTTTAAGGACCATCAGCTCCAAACCACTAATTTTTTTTGATAACTTTTACTTTTGGTATAATTTCAAATTAGAGAAAATTTGCAAGGATTGTACACTAACTCTCATATATTCCTTATCCCAATTACATTTTCCCTCAATTGTTTACCACTGTTGATAAGAATGATTTTAGAGTAAGCTGGAGACATTGTGCCTCTTTACATCTTACATCTTAATAATTTATTTGTATCTCCTAAGAACAAGGGTGTTATGTATATAACCATAGTATTGTTATCAAAAGTGGAAAATTTAATATTGATACAATTGTTTCCTAATCTATAGTCCATATTCCAATTTCATCAATCGTCCCAATTATGTCTTTTATAGCTATTTTACTCCTACTCCTGAATTCAATCCGGAATCACATATTGTATTCAGTTGTTTCTTTAGTCTTTTTAATCTAGAAGAGATCCTCAGACTTTTTCTCTATTGTCTAAACCACTTTAATTTTAGAAGTACAAGCTAGTTGAAGTCACCTCAATTTGGGTTTTTTTAGCTTTGATCAAAGCATTATCATAGTTTTATCGATTTGCCTTACAGTGTAACATGAATCTCAGAAGGGGTTTTCATTTAGTTTTGGTCAATGGTCTAGCCATGTTTCCTCATGATAAGATTTAGATTATGTATTATTTTGGGCAGGAATACCACAAAGTAATATAGCCTTCTTCTCACTGCATTATATCAGGAGGCACATGATGTTGGTTTGTCCCAATATTGGTGATGTTAACTTTGATGACATTTTCACCCTCTAGATTTAACATCCATTGATTCATCATTTCTATATTGTTTCTACTCCAAGGAATATAAGAATTTAAGAATGTTTATTTACTTAATTTTTTTCAGTATGGATTCATGGATTCTTATTTTACTGAATAAATTATAATTCATTACTATCATTATATAACCTAATGCTCATGTTATACTTTTATGTCATTTTGATATGTCCCCGTCATTCTTTGAGCACTTCCTTTCTTCCTGGTGCAACGAGACTTTCCAAGAGAATCTTTTACTTTACTTGTCCCAGCCCTGGAATCAGTCTTTTATCCATTACTGCAGAATGACAACTACTTTACTTTTATTTTATTTATTTATTTTTTTTTTAAGATTTTTATTTATTCATTTTTTTTCCCCCCAAAGCCCCAGTAGATAGTTGTATATCATAGGTTCACATCCTTCTAGTTGCTGTACGTGGGACTCGGTCTCGGGTTGGACGGAGAAGTGGTGCCTTGGGGCGTGCCCGGGATCCGAACCCGGGCCGCCAGCATCAGAGCGCGCGCACTTAACCGCCAAGCCACGGAGCCGGCCCACTACTTTACTTTTAAATGAATGGTTAGAAGATAAATGCATGTGAAGGAGCTTTTTAATTGAAAATATTGAAAAATCATATCTCACATATTACAAGTGAGTAAATTCATAGTTTTTATGTCACTTGTAGGTTATTGTGAGCTGGCATCCAAAGCACAGAAAAGGAAAGGCAAGACAATAATTCAATTGCTACTTTTGGCCCACACATCTTTGTTATCTTCACAGACACAGAAAAAAAAAAATCTTATTTTCTGCCTTCTTTTAAGCACATTCCTTTCTTTGCTTTCTCTTTCCTTTCTGACCCCCATTCCTGGATCATGGGAATAAGATTAAACCTTTACCAAAGATAGATAAAGCTTGTGCTTTCCTCCTTGTGCAAATCTCCAAGAGAAGAAATCTCTGTCCAAACTACCTGCTTAGAATTTGTATGTGTTTTAGAGATGAGGGAAGAGAAAAGTAACACACATGAATTAATGTGCTAATAAATTATCTTGTCCCAGCTCTTTCTCCCATATCAGAAGATCACTCTTGCTTGCTGTCTTGATAACTAAATATCCCTCATATTGCTGCATATTTGTATGTGGTTAGAAACATCAGATTCAGCAAGGGTTGACTATGCAAAATTGCTTTCCTGCTGCTCCAGGTTCTTGTGAAAGAAAGTCAGGGAGTAAATTAATTCACTCTAAGTATCTATGAATTTAAAGTGTTCACCTTTTCCAGGACATGGGCTCACACACTGAAAGAAGGAATGCTTAACTCTAAGTAGTGGAACTCTACAGATATTTGAGAAGGTACTCTTTGGAGAAATGGTCAGGACCATTAGAAGGTAGACTATAACCTTATTATGAAAGAACACAAACCTCAACATATAGACGTATTTATGTTAAGTAGGTTTGATTCGCAATGACTATGCAATGTTTTTGAAATGGGAATTGTTTAATTCAGACAACTTAGAACAGGTAACAGGGCATCGCTGAGCTGTAAAACCAGAAGGTAGAGGTTTGTGGCTAGGGATTCCAACCCATCTGGAGTGTATTCCCAGAGCTGTTGCTGAATAAGTAAAGGGATTCTCATTTGGACAATTTTTGCTTGCAGGTGGCAAAATGAGTCTTCCCCTTTGCTCTGGGGGTTTAGAACCTAGAAGCTTGGCAAAGCACGAAACTCCTGTTCACGCAGAAACAGATAGAGCTGGGAGTTAACATTCATTTGTAATTTCCTTAGGGATGAAGCAGGTTCAGTTATCAGCAGGAAAGGTAGCTGTCTCTAAAAAAGCTCAGGATGATGACTTCTACATTTCCTCACTTAATATGCATAAAGAAGTGGACATTGACCTTCACTAAGTACAGCTTTCATTTATTGAGTAATGAAGCAATTTGCTGTCAAATTGTTTCATCAGACCCTATTAGTCACCTGGGATATAATGGATAAGGAGTTTAATTTTATTATTTTCATGGGACTGGACCATTGGGACTGAGTCTAATGTAGGAAGGCACAGCAGAGCATGTATTTGCTGTAGATTCCTGAGAAAAAGTATTTTAATTCTTTTGAAATGATGGGTTATAAAAGGTCTTGTGAGTTGATTTACTTTTTATAAGCCCTTAGACTTGCTAACAGGGAGACAAGTTCCAAATGGCAGTCGTGCCTCTATGGCTGGACTGTCAGAGAAAACCTTGTAAGATCACCTCTTTAGAGAAAAAGAACACTCATATCTATCCAACAATGCTTGAACTTCACCAATCAGTTTTCTTCCCATTCAGGGTTTAGGTCTACTTAATTCAAGGAGAGCACTTCAAGATCAGATAAATTTATCTGAGCAGACCCAAAATGGGGAAAATGCTAGTTCTGAGGGAATTCCTTTGAGCCTGTATCAGTTTAGACACCAGGTGATCCTTCACTCAAATGAGAATGGAGCTCATGATTCTATTTCAATCTTTATACCAACTATTCTGTTATACAAATGGTAGCCACAGCATTTGGATTTCCCTACTATCAGCAACACACATTAGCTACACACCAGGATCTTATCTGAGAATTCAACTAGTATTTTCTAACCCCATCAAAGAGTTAACAGAAACTAATTAAGAGAGAGTTATGATCTGATTCCATCTGCTGGATGTTTCTTTATATCAGATTATACCATCAGCATATTACAAACCTAAATCTTGTTGGATTTGATTCCTTGTGAAATGTCTTTATTAGCCTATAATTTAATATGAATGTTATGCCATTGGCCTTTAGTGAGTGACATAAGAAACAGTTTTATTATAAGCATTTCTTCTATAATTGTACTATTGAAAATATTATGCATTATTTTTCAAATTGTTGTTGGTAAAAATAATCAAAATAAAGTCCTATTATATTTGACATGAGAAAAAAATCGTCAAAATTATCTTTTGATCAGATAGAATTAATTAGAATTCTATAACTATCCCAATTCTCGATTTGCCTTGGATTTTAGGAAGCATGGATGTAAATTAATATTCAATCACTCATATTTTGACGTAACTTTTTTTTCCATTTCTCTATTCTCTATTCAATTTTGGTGTTGTATAGTGCTCTTAACTTTGTCTTTTATTGAAAACCACTCAATAAATTTTGGGAATATAAGGGAGGTATGCATTTTATAAAAATACATTCATCAAAATATAGTATTCTCCACGGAAAAGACACCATAATGTTTATTCCAAAAAGACAAATAACTTGTTAAGTGTCTCTTCAAGCAATGTGAAATGGTGGGAGTAGGATGGGGACTAAAATCTCTGAGTCTATTTTTAGCTTCCCTACTTCCCTCCCTTCTATAAAGTGAATATTAACAAACCTAAAATATTGATCCAGGAATAGCTTCCAAGCTTTGGTTGGGATTTACACCGTATGATTTATTATTGGAGTTTTTCTGTTAGCTCATAGAGATGGCTTGTGTTGCTCATAATGCAGTAGTCACGGGTTTAGTTCTTGAATGAACCATTTACATTTGCTTTATTCCAATACCTTGAAAAGCACCTATATCTTTAGCTAATTATTAGGCAAATGTTCACAGTTAGACATTAGGTTAAGTGGATCTGAAAAAAAATCAAATATTTAAATGTGTAAATGCAAAAATTACCAAAGACAAAAATAAAACATTTTTTTAATGTAGCCAAAAAATATACATTATTGGTTGGTTTTGTCCAGAACTAGGGCATCAATCAGTAACAAAAATTATAAATATGAGAGTAATGCAGAATATTTACCAGCAGGTGCTGGCAATTGTTGGTTGACTATATGCAGATCAACATTCTTTTTGATATATAAGTAACAGTAAAGTTACTATGTTGGGATTGCAAGATTTTCCTGCACCTCTAAGAAGCATTCTACTTCCAGATAATTGCCACTCATCCTTCCTCTTGCATTAGAATCGATTAATTTTTACATGTCCTCTTTCTTACAGCACAGGATCAACAGTATAGAATATACAGAATGTTCCTATTTAAATTTCTTAATGATCTTTATACCAATGGCAGTCGTGCCTCTATGGCTGGACTGTCAGAGAAAACCTTGTAAGATCCCTTTTTTCTAGCTATTTCTTGGATCAAGTCAGGCCATCAGATAAGGATATACCTGGAAAAGATTCCTCTGAACACTGATAGAATTGTTTATACGAATTACACCATTGGATTAGATTGAGGAGAATTATAAGATACAAAAGTGTAAAAATATTATTTTTCCTGTAGAAAAAATCATGAGGAAGCAAGCTCTTACACGACTTGGTGGCCTATTTGTGATGGTTCAGAGCAGGAATCAGCAAAAGCCAGAGGGCCAAATCCAGCCCACTGCTTGTTTTTATAAATAAGATGTTATTGGAACACAGCCATACCTATTTATTTATGTATTGTCTGTGGCTGTTTTCATGCTACAATGGCAGAGCTGAGTAGTAGCTACAGAGATTGCATGGCTTGCAAAGCCTAAATTATATATTATCTGACCCCTTACAGAAAACAGTTTGCTAACCACTGATACTGAGTAAAACTTTCACTGGGCAAGTCACTTAACAAATTCTCTGGGCATTGTGAATTTATTCATGATAGGCTTTCCCTCTTTGCTTTGATTACTAGGAAGTTCTTAGTCAAACTTGGCACCTACCGGTAGCATAGTGTCACTATGCTAAGCATTTTGTGTACCAGTATAACTCCTTCATCTTACTGCCACATTTTTATTTTTTTCTTCCTCCATATTTTTTCAACTTCTGAAATCTAATTTTGCTGTATTTATCTCTGTACAAATTCTCACAGACTCTTTATATTCTACAAAGAACATTGTCTAATTTATTTCCATTCATATGTCCACCTCTCTTCACAAAATCAAATTTTTCCCATAGTAATTCAAGGTGGGACATTATCTTATAGCAAATATGATTTGGCAGTTAAAAATAATGTGGTTTTTAATTTAATATAAGATAATTCAGCTCCAAACATTTTCTTTTAAATCAAAGGATTGATATTTAAACCTTCAAAAATAAAAGTATCTGAGGAGTTAGCATAAGAAGAGTAACAAGACTACAACTATCAGACTTAAGCAGACCTAGGTTTAAATCCTGGCTATACCAGCTTTAAGACATAGGTAAATCATTAAACTACTTAAGGCCTTACTTTTCTCATCTGTAATGTGGGAAGAATATAATAAAATTTCACATGCTTAATATGAGAATGAAGTGAGATAGGGCAGAGGTATCTGTATGTTTTGTTCACTGCTGTAGCACCAGTGCTTAGAATAGTGCTTGGCACATGGTAGGTACTCTTG
Organism: Ceratotherium simum simum; assembly: GCF_057802395.1. NCBI lineage: Eukaryota > Metazoa > Chordata > Mammalia > Perissodactyla > Rhinocerotidae > Ceratotherium > Ceratotherium simum. The sequence goes on along the minus strand of NC_141910.1, from coordinate 32,481,186 downwards.
ATAGATGATATAGATGGAAGGATAGATAGATCAATTGATCAATTGATCAATAGGACACCTGGCAGATTCATGGCATACAGTAAGCACTCAATAAAAATTAGTTTCTGTTTTCTTTTTAGATATCATTCTTCACAGTAGGGTTCTTTAGTCTTATTTATAAATAGTTACTAGTCACTGGAAAGGATAACTTTTTAATCTATCATGCTACCAATCAGAGACAGAAGAAATCTCACTTATATCCACTGCACTCATAGTCTACTTTGAAATTTGGCATAAAAACTCTAAGAAACATGTTTCTTAGACGGGGTCTTTTTCACCCATATTCTTAGCTCCTGGAGTTATGGTCCCATTTCTGTTAAAGAAGAATTGAATGTGCAGTTACAGTAAGTGGGCTGGAGAGTGGGGAGGTGGGGTTGGTCTGCCACTAGAAGATGAGGTCAGTCCACTGACTGGTGCTAAAAAGAAGAAAAAATTACAAATAACTAATCAGATCATATTATTCACTGGCCTGTTGACTCATTCATTTATTCATTAAAAAACTACTTGTTGATCATTTATGATGTGTTAGGTAATAGTTTTACATTTATTAATTAGTTAGACAAGGTTCCTGCCCTCTAAGAGGATGCTTACAATCAGATGGTTGGATTTGTCCTCTTTTACAGATCCCTTAAGAATTCATCTTAATGAATGTCTTTTCTCCTTTGTTATGTACTGCATGTTTGTGCCCACTCCCCAAATTCATGTGTTGAAACTCTAACCCATATGGGATGGTATTAGAAGATGGGGCCTTAGGGAGGTAATTAGGTTTAAATGAGGTCATGAAGGTGGAACCTCCATGATGGGATTAGTGCCCTTATAGGAAGAGAAAGAGACTAGAGCTAGTTCTCTCTATGCCTTGTGAGGACCCAGTAAGAAGAAGCCATCTGTAAACCAAGAAGAGGGTCCTCATCAAAACTCCACCATACTGGCACACTAATCTTGGACTTCTGAACCTCCAGAACTGTGAGAAATAAATTTCTGTTGTTTAAGCCAACCAGTGTTATTTTTGTTATAGCAGCCCAAAATGATTAAAGCATCCTTCAAAATAATCTGTGATATTTGTTTTAACTTGATCTAATCTGCATAAAAATATTGGGATGAGGGAGTACAGAGAGTTTAGTTTGCTTTATATCTCTCTTGTGATGAGCACTCTCTGAAACAAATTAAACAGCCATGAGCTTTTAGTCCATCCTAGCTTCTTAGAGTTGGCCAATTCCATCCTGTTAAGGATAGAAATATCTCTACTATAAAGTGATTTTTTTTCCTTTTGAAACCCTCAACTTATCTACTATATAAGATAACTGACATGTCATTCGACATTAAATAAGTGATTATTTAGGATAACATGGCTACACGTGTCTACCAGGGATGACAGTCAACCAAAATGTACATTTTTTTCTCATTCACTTTGTAACATAGTAAAATTGAAAAAAAATAACCTAACCTCCTAAATTTTTTGTTTTTCATAATCCAGATGTGGGAAGTAATAACACGGTTGATAATAATTAATAGTCATATAATTGCTATAATTAGGATCTTGCACACATTTAAAATATTAGGGAAGCTTTTGGAAAAGCATGCATCGTTCTCCTGGTCCCTGAACCTAGCCAAATTCTTTACACCACTTGGAGGGCAAGGGCATTTAAGTGTTTATTTGCTCTTTTAATATGACACGCAAGAATGCTTGAAATGACATCCCTAAACAGGAAGATATATAGTGTTCTACATCCTTAACTTTTACGGTGGAAGCTTCTCAGTCTCGACAAGGCTATGCTCCATGTTTTAACCAGTTAAATCAATTCACTATTAAAGTGGTAGGTTTTTTTTGTTGTTGTTTTAATCAATTTGTTCTGTACAGTTTGCAACTAAAATTAATTCACCATTCAGTCGGGATTCATTTTCAATTCAATTTCTTGACCAAATTGCATTTTTACATTAAATTACATTCTTATGGATCCAAGTTGTGTGATTATAATGATTAATAAGGCCATGTAACTTCATAAATTAACCCTAATTGGCCACAGTGATTGTCAAGTTAAATCCCATTATAAAGGATTGGATTTGAGAGATTAGAGATAGGTGGGTGGGTGAGGGGTTTTTACATTCACTTATTGACGTTTTGTGCAAATATCCATTAATTTAGAGAGATTATTATTTATTCACTTGTAAACTTGTTTCACTTAGCTCAAACTTGCTGTTTTTTTAATAAATGAATGAATGAATGAGTGACTAACAAGAACAATTTTCAAGTGCTGCTTAAGATGGCAAAATAGTAATAATAATCCTTTATATGTAGACCATAATTTTCCGCTAGAAAGGATATTTTTTCTACTCAATTTGGAGTGCATTTTATGGAAGAAAAGTAAGAAAATGTTCTATAAGCTAGTCTAAATACCTTATGGATCTCATTCATATACACTGTATAATTTAAAAACATGAATTTCACTATAGTACAATGGAATTAACTACCATTTCAAAGTGAAATTGACTTTATGAATGCATTACCAAATACATATAATAACTCCAGGAAACGTATGCACACTGTCTTTCCTCCACCACTAAATAATCCACAAACAATTTCATTTTAGGTTACTTTTAATAACATAAATATCTAGGAGAAGACAAAGAACAATCCTTTATTATCCAAGTGGCCTGTATATATGTTTGCTACCAACTGTAGCCACACAAAGACACACAATGTTAATTTTATGTTTCAACTTGATGGAGCTAAAGGATGTCTAGATAGCTGGTAAATACTATTTATGGGTATATCTGTGGTGGTCCCTATGGAAGAGATTAGCATTTGAAATGGTAGACTGAGTAAAGAAGATCACCCTCACCAATGTGAGTGGGCCTCGTCTAATCCCTTGAGAGCCTGAATAGAACAAAAAGGTGGAGGAAGGGCAAATTTGCTCTCTTTGCTTGAGTTGGGAAATCCATCTTCTCCTGCCCTCAGACATCAGGTGTTCCTGGTCTTCAGGCCTTTGGACTTGGACTGGGACTCACAACACTGCCTCCCCTGATTCTCAGGATTTTGGATTCAGACTAAATTACACCAACTTCCCTAATTCTGCAGCTTGCAGAAGGAAGACTATGGGACTTTTCAGCCTCCATAACCATGTAAGACAATTCCTATAATAAATCTTCTCATATGTATTTATATATATCCTATTGGTTCTATTTCTCTGGAGAACCCTGACTAATATAGTGGGGATGTGACACCCAGGCATTTGGGCTAGGTCTTCACTTTCAAAGCATTACGTAGGTCAATCAGACAGCTCTACTACCTGGAGAGCTTGAACCTCTTGCCTGACAAGAACATAAATGGTGACAAGAAAAGAAATGTAGTAGTTGGATACTTTTGTTTGCAAGAAACAAAACAAACAAATAAAACAACAACTACAAAACCTTATACTTTCTTACTATCAGAAAAGTGTTGGCTGAAAAACTAGGATAGTTTCAGCAATAATAAACATTTTAACTTAATTCCTTTGAAGTTTTCTCAGGTCTGTCCTATGTTATACTGGGTTCCTAGGGAATTTTATTCTCTAACAGTTCTGGAGGCCAGCAGTCCAAAATCAAGGTGTTGGTAGGGCCATGTTCTCCCGAAGACTCTAGAATTTATTCCATGCCTTTCTCTTAGCTTCTGCTGTTGCTGGCAATCCTTGGTGTTGCAATCTCTGCCTCCATTGTTACGTGGCTTTCTTCTTGTGCGCCTGTCTCTGTGTCTCTTCTCTTCTTATAAGCACACCAATCATATTAGATTAGGGCATTCAACATAAACCTGTTGAGCATACTTATCTTTGTTAAGTTCTTCAAATGATTGGATATTTTTCAAAAGAAGTGCAGAAAGTTTTACCAGGACATCATGAAATAGCTTGAGCAAAGTCTAACAATCCGACCAAGGATAAGATTCAGAATTCTGTAGTGTTACTGACAAAAGGCCTTAATCGTCTCTGTTTCCATTACAACAATAATGCTAATTAATATTTATATATTAATTTTAGAGCTCTGTGTACATTACACTATTGTCCTTCTAATATTTTATACCTTTTAGAACATTGCATTATTTTGAATACATCATCAGTATAATTTATAATGATATTATCATTTGGTCTGAAGTATAACTTTTTTTAGCTTTGATCAAAGCATTACCATAGTTTTATCAATTTGGCTTGCAGTGTAACATGAATCTCAGAAGGGGTTTTCATTTAGTTTTGGTCCATGGTCTAGCCATACCTCACTCAAGAAATGTGGTCAGTCATTATCTTTGCTCTAGAAACTGCACTTGAGGTTTATATGTAGGCAACTTTTATTTTTTCATTTTCCTTTAGTTTTCTCTAAGTTTCTAAGGAACTTTAAGCTATAAATTAATTAATTAATATTCTGGGTGTTTCTACCTTGAATGGAGAGACTGGGTGTAGAACTCCTTATATGAGGAACCCTGATATTTTTCTTGGATGCAGTGCTTTCAGATCTCCCTATACCAATAAATAGGCCAAAATGCTTTTTCTCTAACTTTGCCTTGAGGATTTTGCAGAATTGTAGAGACTTGTGTATAAATGAGACAGGCTATTGTTGTATCTGAGAGAGTGCAATGTTATACATTAAATAGAAAAAAAGAAAAGAAAAACATAAAATCTTAGTCCAGAATCTATTTCTTCTTGGGTGTAAAAAGGAAATGGAATACCAAAAAAGCATGAGAAGTAGGGTTCAGAAAGGTTAGAGAAGAGCCAGCAAAGTCGACAAACATAAATCTAAGTCAAGAAAGTCACTGAGAAGGGAAACGGCAGTAAGATAAAAGAAGAGAGGCCAAGACAAAGGAGAAATCAAAAAACCATTGCTTTGGTCAATCACAAAAGACTAGGTAAGCTGCTAGAGGACTACTCTTCCACAGTGAAGTGTAGGCATCCTTGCCAAAGATTAAGGAGTGTATGTACAATGAGAAAGTTAAGATTGGAAGCCTTTTTCATGGTAGCCTACTGACATTAACAAACTCTAAATGTTTTGGCTTCCCCATTGTAGTTTATTGCTTTGTCTTGGGTATAGCAGCTAAAAGTATTAAAACAATAGAACAGAGTAAACTCCTCAGCCTGGTTATCAAATTTTATTTCTAAGTAAGTTAAAAAGCAAGTAGGGTAGTTGCAATGTGCTTTTAAAAGATGGTTAGCAAGGAATCTAATAGAGGGAAAAGACAGGGTACCAGTAAAGAGCAAATGGTTACTGATGCAAACAAGAGAAGAAATAGCTCCAAATCTCTGGTGTGCAGTGGGATCTCACATATTTATTGAAATAGAAGTTAGATGGTCCCATGGGCTAACATCAGAACAAAGAGTTGGCAAGTGTGTAGAGTTGTTTCAATGAGGAAGGACAATTCAAAAGAAGAGTGGCTGTTGAAAGAAGATTGTAAAATACTGGTAAGAAAGAAACGGGAGTAAAAAATGTTACCTACCTTTTCTCACAATCTCATGTGTTATCCCATTTTTTTTCCTGCTTTAGTTTCCTAGTTGATTTTCTAAAGAGTCTTTAAGCCTACACTATAGATAATTCTGAGTTTTTTGTAAAGTGATAATTTAACACGCTTATAAAATCTTTCTCTTTTGATGGCAGCCAAGAAGCTCTACATGTCTCCAGGGTCCACCTTATGTACAAATATTATGGAGAATTTTTTTTCTTGCAAAGATTAAACAAACAGATCAGATTCCCTACCTTTCTGTTACCATAATTGAATAATGAGAAGCAGAAATGAGCTGATATGTTGGAATGGTAGCACCACATTTCATACAATGCCAGAGATAATTTTACTTGCCAAATTAATGCAGTTGGGTCTGATGAGTCCTACACATGGATGATAAACAGGTGGAAGTGCTATAAACAAAAGATAATGACAAATGACAGTGTATCAAGAGGGAGGTGTAGAGATGTGGAATGAAATGTCACTGAAGTCGGTGCTAACGAGACTGACAACAACTTCACGGTCTGGTACATGAAGAGAACAATACAATGAATGGAATTAGTATGCATCCACGAGTCTCTTTGCTGTGACACAAGGGTAGCTAAGAAAACACAACCAGAAGAGTGGGAGGGATTCTTAATCTCAGAGGGACCCAGTTTCTATATTCTTCGCAAAAAAAGTAAAAAAAGAATAATTCCAAAAGATAAGAAATTATATTGCAGAAATTTTTAAATAAAGACTGAAACTATGAGATCATATAAATGAATATGAAATATTTTACAGAGTTCCAGCACATAGTCCGCACTCAAAACATGTTACATATTTATGTTATTATAGTCAAAAGATCATTGTTATGTTGGAAAGAAAATTACATACGATTTCCTAAGTGAAGGAACATGAGATTTATTTTTTTTTACCTATGGGTATCTGCATTTCCCTGAGTTTCACCAAGCCACACCTGATTAAGAGGCTCAAGGTAGCAGATAAATTATAGCATGTGACATATTTTGAAATCATACTTTTTGAGGAGTAACATGTTTTAAGTCTTTTTTTGGGAAACCTTGTGGTATGGTAGAAAGAGATATATATTTATTCATGATTTAGCAGGTATTGACTGGAATTTACTTTGGGCACAGAGAAGATGTAGACAGACATGGCCCTGCCCTCATGGAGCTTACAGTCTCAGACGGCAAAGAGCCCTGTGTTTGAATTCCAGCCCTGTGCTGTATCGGGTAAATTTTAGCCAGATACTGAAACTTCTGGGGCCATAATTTTTTTGAAATATGAAGTAGGGCTGAGTACTTATATTGTATGTCTGTTGTGAGGATTTAACGAAATAAAATGAATAATGCTTGGCTCCATATCTATCATATAGTAGACATTCCCTTTTCTTTCATGTTCAAATGCAGTACCAGTAAATAATGTGACAGCCGCAGAATTCCATGAGCACAAAGGAAACCAAATAAAATCTTCACTGTTCTTAATAACAATTGAGGTGGCAAGACACATTGTTGACAATTTTATTTTTTATCGGAGATGGATATTTTGGAAAGAGGGTTTATTACATTATTAGATATGTAAACTTTTAAGGTAAAGAATGAAATTATAAGTAGAATTGAGTTCAACTACTGAAATCTCCACATTCATATATGAAAAATGTCCATCCACTATACTGTAGTATGAGCTTTTATTTTTTCATCAAAGCATGGGATTTAGGTATAGTGAGTCCTATGTACAACTGCCTCTGTTCTTAGATTTTTTAAAAAATAGGTTTCATTTGCAAGAGTGTTAGCTAAGATCAGGTATAGGCTATGTTCTCAGGAACTATGAGATGTTAAACATTTCACATGGGAATAGAATCTGTATTCTTGGCCTTTTATATAACAGCATAATGTTGATGCCCAGGTTGCATATCACTTACTTATGTAGCTGCCTGCCAGGGAATAAGCTTTTCTAAAGAAAGAGTTGTAGAATTTATCCTTGATCTGAATGGATGTATTTCGCGTGATCTTTTATTTTTTAATTCCTCTTCAATTCTATTTAAAGTATAATAATAGTAATATTTTAAATTCGCTATACCCAAGATGAAATTACAAACAGCAATGTAGAAGCCAGTCAATTTAGACTGTATTAGGTAAGGTCAGAAACTTAAAATGAGAAAAAAAGATACATCACCTATATTTATCTTCCATCTGCTCAGAAACTGTTCAGATTGCCAACAAGCTGATGCATCGTTTACTTATAATAATGCGTTAATCACAATAATGAGCAATCAGTTTTCAGATGTTAAATGAGCACTCAGAATAGGAAACCTTGTCATTTAGAAGGCCAGTTAATGAGAGCAAGGTGGAAGAATTGCTTGATTAGGCAGTTGACTTTTTTAATACAAATGTTTGTGTCGCCACGAATTTAGAGTCTGCTAAACAGTTGAGCTTCTTGATGGTGATTTTCAGCAAATTAAAAAGAACAGACTGCTTTTAAGAGGGAATTTTAAGTACAACTGCTTCATTGAGAACTTACTTTGCATGTATTTGATGCTCAGTAAGTGTTGGAGGGCAATGAACTGGTATGGGTTGTGGGAACTTAGGAATAGGAAATTGATAACCTCAATTGAATGGGTAAACTAAAAAATGTCAGCACAAAATTCAGCAGGTTGATTTCATTGTAACTATTCTCAGCTATAAGAACATATATATAGACGAGTTCTTATATATACATACTTCTGTGTCTGAAATGAAAATTTCTGTTTTCTTCAGGAGTGACTTGGCCATTATTATAGGTGAGAAGTCTTTACTTTCATAGGTTCTCCCACATAATAGACTTCGCTTGCTTACAAATTGTAACCAAGTTTCTTGTCATATCAACAGTCCATGGCTAGAGGGGATTTTGGCAAACTACAACCCACTAGTCAAATCCAGCCTGCCACCTGTTTTTGCACAGCCTGTGAGCTAAGAATGGTTTTTACCGTTTTACTTTATTTTATTTATTTATTTTTTTTTTGAGGAAGATCTGCCCTGAGCTAACGTCTGCCAATCCTCCTCTTTTTGCTGAGGAAGACTGGCCCTGGGCTAACATCCATGCCCATCTTCCTCTACCTTATGTGGGACTCCCCCACAGCATGGCTCGCAAAGCGGTGTGTCGGTGCGCACCCGGGATCCGAACCGACGAACCAGGGGCCGCCGCAGCGGAGCGCGTGCACTTAACCACTTGCGCCACCGGGCCAGCCCTGGTTTTTACCGTGTTAAATAGTTGAAATACACCAAAAGAAAAATAAGATTTGTGACATATGACAATTAAAACAATTCAAATTTCAGTGTCCATAAATGGAGTTTCATTGTAACACAGCCACATGTATTCATTTACGTAATGTCTGTAGCTGCTCTGTGCTTCACTGGCAGAGTTGAGTAGAGATGGTTTGGCTGGCAAAGCCGAAAATATTTACTATCTGGTGCTTTAATGAAGAAGTTTGTCAACCAGTGGTCTTGAAGGTGTAGTGTAGCATATAAGTACCATGGGGATAGGGAGAGTGACACAGAAATCAAGTTCTACTCCTTATTCTGCCAGTAGGTGAATTAGAGCAAAACAATTTTTCTGCCTCTCTGCTTGGTTGCCTTAAAAGTTGAGGTAATATCAGTTTCATCTTTTATGTTTAATATGATTCTGCTCTAAAAGGAATAGTCTCAGCTTTCTATTGGTTAATGTTTAATATTTATTCGTCTAGGACCCAGAATTCTCAATTCAACTGAAAACAATACACTGAATTGTATTTTAGTATTGTGTTTGGATTTTTCGAATTTTGTGTGGAGATTCTTCTATGTAAGAATAAATTATGGCCTGTTGTAACCCATTATGCCACTTTGCTACTTTACTATCCTCATCAACAGGACATCTTTCCTTAGGTGTTTCATGTTCGAGGATCTGACATGAGACACTGCATGCATTCTCACCTAGCATTCTCGAGATATAAAATAATCTTATTATGCTCAACATATTTATTATAATAATAATAGTAACTATAATGATAATATTAATAAACAACAAAGATTTATTGAATACTATTTTGTCCCAGTCTGGTTTTAAATACTTTATATGTATTAACACATTCAATCCTCACAATAATCCTGTGATCCACATACTATTTGTGTGTGTGTGTGTGTGTGTGAGGAAGACTAGCCCTGAGCTAACATCTGCTGCCAATCCTCCTCTTTCTGCTGAGGAAGATTGGCCCTGCGCTAACATCTATGCCCATCTTCCTCTACTTCATATGTGGGATGCCTGCCACAGCATGGCTTGATAAGTGGTGTGTAAGTCTGCACCCGGGATCCGAAACTGCAAACCTCGGGCCGCCATAGTGGAGCCCGCGAACTTAACCACTAGGCCAGCGGACTGGCCCCTGCATACTATTTTATCTCCATTTTACTGATAAGGAAACAGAAGCAGAAAAGATTTCATAAGTTGTTATACTTCTGTTCAAACCCGTTTATTTCCAAACTTCATGAAATTCAAGAAGTCTGAAGCCAAATTGGAAATAATTTTGAAGTGTCATGATCACAGTGTTACCGTTTGGGGCTGGCCAACCTCCATTTATCCCTTTAATGTTACATTGGATGCTTTGATTAAATCAGGATGTCTTTGGGCTCATCTGTTGAAAAAGTATTATATTGTTGCTCTATAGGTGAAACCATCCAAACTTCATAGCAGCTAAATGCCTTAGTTCCTCATGACATTGAAAGACGAGGCGGTAACAGATGCATTCCTGTCCGCTGAGTTTTCAATGACTTAGTAATGAGCCTTTGTTAGTGATTCAGTAATACCATACTGCTGATGTGAATAATTTGACACTCTTCCTATATCTGAGCAAAGTGGGATGGTCTGTGGAATATAGTTTATTTGCATAATGCTCCCTCCAAGATAAAATATACATGGTTATGCAACACTACATGTTTAGAAGTTAGATGCATTATGCGTGCCTTTTTAAAAGATTCAATTATTGGAAGATCAATTTGTCTTTTTTTTTTTTTTTCTGCCAGTAGTATTCCTTCCAGCCTCCACCCCTACCCTCAACTCAACACAGGTGGCCAGACACTTGGATTTTCCCGCTTCAGGGGAAAGCTGTGATGCAAAGGTCAAAAACAGAAGATACTTAGAGACATTCTGCCTTCCTGTAAGTGACGTGGGGAGAGGTGAGCCCTTTGATTTTAGAGAAAGTGAATTGGAAACTCCCTGAGGCTGGAAAGGAGAGCAAGGCACTGGGAGCTGCCCTAGTGGGGATTCCCATTTCCTTGCAGAAGCCCCAGGGAGGTGGCAGGAACTCAGAGGAAAATGGCTTAACTCTAGGCAGCCCTAGGTTCTCAACCTCAGCAAAGATGTCTGTTCATCAAGCATGGAATGGAGCAGCTCAGCTGTTGGGTATCTAGGACCCATCTTGGCTCAGACAATGAGGTGATTACTGATGACCATGATGATTGAAAACTAGAGCCCCTTCTTCCTTTTGTCAAGCATTACTTAGGCCTCCTTGGTTTTGGGGCAATCTTAAGGAAGGAACTAGTCCTCCAGCTAATTCCTGAGTATGAATTTTCCTCTATTGCCGCAGGAAAGAGGCTTATATTTGGATTTAATTTGATTTAAAGAAAAAAAATAAATGACATTTTTTCCACAGTTGAGATTGTGGACTAAAATTCATAGGCACTACATATGTACATACATGCAAAACAAATCCTGCTTCTGAATATCCCCAACCATGTGCCTTTATATCACTCTCCCTCTGAATCGCATAAAACTACGCCTAAGTGAGAATGAAAAGGATTATCCAATCAACAAACGCATAAACTCTTACTTTAATTTCTCAACTAGCAACATGAAAAATGGCACCTTGGCTCCATCTATAAAGAGCAACAGCACATGCCTCAATTACTATTTTTCACATGTATTTCCATTAGTTTTAGACACTTTCCCTGAGGCTTTTCTTCTGCCTCATTGTTTTGGGTTTTTTCCCCTCAATATGGATAAAATCTAGGATGCTTGATTTCTTAATCTATCTTCCCAACTGAGTCATAGTATAGCCTCTGGCAGCCATTTAATTTCCTCCCACTGAAGTGCAGTAGTCAGAAATAACCCACCAAGACCTCTCAGACTGCATTTGATATTTCTACTTAATTATTATTGGTGAAGGATTTGAGATTTTCTAACGAAAACTTCTATTGCAGGGTAATATATTGTAATTTAATTTTGGACCATTATCTTGCCTTCTTCTGCTTTCAGAAAGACATGTAGAAATCGAGTTTTGTATTAAATAACACTCTTTGTGAGGTAAATAACTAAGAACTGTGAATAAAAGTGGAACATTACAGATTCCATTCAGAAGAAGTCAAATGGCCAGTTCTATAAGAAGTAAAGGAGGGCCGGCCCGTGGCTTTGCGGTTAAGTGCACGTGCTCCGCTGCTGGTGGCCCGAGTTAGGATCCCGGGCGCGCACCGACGCACCGCTTCTCCTGCCTCATGGCCGCCGTCCCACATACAGCAACTAGAAGGATGTGCAGCTATGACACACAACTATCTACTGGGGCTTTGGGGGAAAAAATAAATGAATAAATAAAATCATAAAAAAAAAAGAAGTAAAGGAAATTAACTCATCATAAGCCTATTTATTGCAAAGAAAGAAAATGTTACCTTCTTGTCTACTGTTTACGACGTTTCTTTAATAACACACTATATTTTAGACTGGACTTAAATATAGGATTTTATTTTCTCACCACTTATTATTGAGGTCTTGTTTAGTCTATAAATTACTTTTATTTCACTTGGGGCCTCTGAATGCTGTGCCATGATAGATATGCAGAGATTAGAAATTGCTGTTGTTTTTTCCTTTCTAGGGATCTACTGACGAAGCAATAAAGAATTTCAATTTTTACATAAACAGCCACTATCTGTAGCAGTATTTGGAAAGGGCATTGGGTGACCTAATCTCATTTTAGAGAAGTTATGTTTTAGTCATGATTCACATAGAATATGGTATTTGAAGACCGTTAATAAATCCTTGGTTCTGCCTGTAAACAGAAAGAATAAAGTTGACTGAGCTGCATATAATACGTTCTTACCAAAAAAAAATAAAAAATTCAATGTGACTGATCATTGATTTCTCATGAACCATAGAGGAAGGTCTTCTTTGCAAATAGGGAGGATCGATAAATGCCAGCAAGATGTGATGTCAGGGGTACTTGAAAGGACCCAATCTCTCAAATATGCCCCAACAACAGTGCGACACTGTCAGAAATAGTTCCACAAGTAACAGCTTCCTTAGCTTTCTCTTCTTAGCTTATTTGTCCTTATTTTTTTAATTATAATATTCTAGGGCATATGAAATAATTATTTAATCTAATTGACCAAATCTTGAAGGCAGATTTTGTGGTTGTCTTGGGAGCTGAACAGAAAGGAGTAATAGGTGTCTGTTCTCATGAAAAACCCTTGAAGGGTAACTGAGGACTAGTGGGTGACTGGAGGAGAAAAGACATATGTCACCCACTCTAGAGTTCCCCTTGAGAGTTATTCTGTCCTAATAGGAGTGTATGTATCCTACTTATACTATTAAGTTTCTTCAAGGGGTTTGTTTCTTTGGAAAATGCTTTGATGATCCTGAGCTCTGTATATATTGAAAATCTGGTGGTCTGGTGGTCAATGTTTTCCCCCATCCAGTAGACCAATGCTTATTTATTTTATATTTAGTATTCCTCTCTCTTTATGAACTAAATCACAATCAATTCCTTAACAAAGTATGTTTTATGACAAGCAGGTTTCGTTCCACTCATAGAGACAAGGGAGTACAGTGTTGTAGCACTCTAGACTGGACTGCCTTGGATAGAAAACCGGCTCTTTTGTTTTCTAGCTGTGTGAACTTGGTAAGTTATTTAATTTCTCTGTCTCTTGATCCAAAAATGAAAATAAATTAAATTAAATGAGGATGGTAATACTACCTACCTAACATGGTTGTTGGTAAGCTTAGATTGTGTGTGTGTGTGTGTGTGCATGTATCAATTAGGATATCATCTGGCACACAGTTAGGGCTAAGTATTGTTACTGTTTATTATTATTTACTCAACAAATATTCATTTACCACCTATTACATATCATGTAGTGTCCTTGGAACTTAGGATACGACAACAAAAACAAAACAAAACTAAGACTATATCTATATAAAGCTACGCCTTACATTTTAAGACTTATCTATTATCATTGCCCATTATTCCTTAAAACAAGGGAAGAAGGATCCTCCCCCATTGTCAAACTGGCTAGAGAATACAAATGCCAGAGGAGGCCATACAACTTTATTTTGCTTTGGAAGGTTTATTTTATTCATTTTAGTACACATGTGACCAATAACTAAGACAAAATAGCTAAAACAATTAAGAATAAGAGTTTTCTATAGACTGGGTCTAAGTAAAAGTGTACATTGTTGCTTGTTGCTTTTCAGATCATTTGTCAGTAGTTCTCACTAGGTCACTGACATCCCTTACTTTTTCATCATGACAACAAATCTTAAACCCCGACATAACACATATCATCATTTGGCGTTGTTTTCAGCAGTCATTCTGGTGAGAGTTTATCCATTCTACTGAACTGGAAAGAGACCTTTAATAAGTATACAATCCAAAGACCAATTAAGATCAAATAAGTCCAGTAAATTTTACTAATATTTCATAGGAAGAAGGAATAACACCTTTTAAAATATTACAATACAATCCTCATTGTTTGGAAATTACTTCAATTTTTTTTCATGGTTTTCTCCATATCTGTCTTCAGTAGAATCAGAGAATAATTTTGGATAACCCATTTGCTCTTTCATATACTCCTCTTGAGGCAACAGATTGACTTCTTTAACCTTCATTAACAGGTTAGGAAGAGAAAGCATAATTTTGAAAAGTCATTGGATTAGACGATCTATTGGGCAAAACAAAATTACAAAATTTTACCGTTGGAAGGGACAATATAAATCATCAAAGACAGCAGCCTTCAAGCTTTATTTTTTTAAGCTGTGTAATTCTTTCTTCAAATGAAAAATTATGCAGAAGTCCAAAATGTAAAGCAGATAAAAGGAGAGATGCTCTGTCTGGAATGAGGTGCACACCCTGGAGCTCAGCTCCCACGGAGCTGGCAACGGCATTTACTGCAAGTCAAGAGGCCCTCAAGTAAACTTCCCCGACCAAATTCAAGTCCTTCATTTCACATTGGAAGAAATTTAGGTCTGGAGAGAAAAAGATGTTTGTTAAGGTCAGAGAGCAAGCACAAATAGGACCAGGAGTAGAACCAAAGTCTGCAAATGGCTACTCAAGTTTTCTTTTCTATCTTTGTATTAGGAAATAGTATTTTGCACTATAATTAAATTGAAGGTAAGGTCACATTTTAAGTAGCACATGTGGGCTGGGAGATATCGTTACAACCTCTTAGAAAATAAAATCTGCCACAAACCTTCTTCTGACCACAAGAGTTCACATTCCTCCAACATGGAAAATACACTTATCCTCTCCCGTGCATATCCCAGTCTCATCCCATTACTGCATCAGTTTAAAGTCTATGAGCTCATCAAAACCAGGTACGGGTGCATAAGAGCCTCTTCAGATGCAGCTTTTTGGGTATAATTCCTCTTGATCTGAACACTAATGAATCAAATAGACAAATTATCTTAAACATCACACCCAACAAACAATAGTGGGGCAGGCATAGGATAACTGCTATAGACACTCGTGTTCATAAAGGGCAGGAAATGGGAGGCGCAAAGCAATCACAAATCAACAGCAATTCAGAAATACAGCCAGGCAACATGCTGCTAGTTCCTTGATTAGGGCTCAGTCCTACTGTCTAGGAATGATTCTGCACAGCTCTTGCTTTCATCTTCTGGCCTCTTGTGTCCGCCCTCTGAGCCATCATTTCTTTTCCATAAAAAATGGCTCATGTTTGCAGCTGAGTAGTTTTCCCAGATGGCTTCTTTCTTATAGAAAGCAGTAGTTCAAGGGTCTAAAGATCTTTTTTTAAATTTTGTACTGCCTGTACTTTTTAGTCCACCTGACAGTGTTTTCTCATCCTCTTAAAAATTTGTGGGATCCCTATGAGTCTTATTGGAGTTCAGTCCATTATACAAAAGCCACATGCCTCCTTTCTTTGATATAAGTCCATGCCTACTTGGGGCGTTCTTTGAAACTGCTGTGGGACAATTACTCATAGGAATCTTTGAAGCCCAATTTGAGATGTGTGTCTTTAAGATTCCAAAAGAGTCTTTTGTCTATTTGAAAGAGTGTCTTGACTTATATCTTTCAAAATTCTTAAAAAGACTCTTTATAGTCTTATCCTTCGCTCCATTTTTGAACTATGTTTTTTCTGCCAGCATCCTAGAAATTAGTGTCTTTTGGAATCTTGGGAGACTAAAAATGAGGAAAAGTTTGATTTTCAAACCCACCAAGACCTTGCTCTTTTAGGTATAACACCTTTTTCTTTAGCTTTTTTTTTTTTTCAGCTTTATTGTGGACAAATACAATTGTAATATATTTAAAGTATATGACATAATGATTTGATATATAGAACATTTTTAAGGGATTCCCACAATTGAGTTATTAACACACCCATCACCTCACATATTTACCTTTTTGTGTGTGTGAGAATACTTAAGTTCTACCCTCTCAGCAAATTTCAATTATACAATATAGTGTTATCAACTATAATCACCATGTTATACATTAGGTACTCGGGCCTTATTCATCTTATAACTGAAAGTTTGTATGTTTTTACTAACCTCTTCCATTTCCTCCACCCCTCAGGCCCAGGCAAACACCAATCTATTCTGTTTCTATGAGTTCTACTTTTTTTTTTTTTTTTTGTGAGGAAGATTAGCACTGAGCTAACATCTGTTGCCAATCCTCCTCTTTTTGCTGAGAAGATTGGCCCTGGGCTAACTTCCATGCCCATCTTCCTCTACCCTATATGTGGGATGCTGCCACAACATGGCTTGATAAGCAGTGCATGTGTCTGTGTCCAGGATCCAAACCTGTGAACCCTGGGCGACTGAAGTGGAGCGTCTGAACTTGACCACTATGCCACTGGGCTGGCCCTCTACTTTTTTAATATTTTCTCAGATTCCACATATAAGTGACACCATACAGTACTTCTCTTTCTGGGTATGGCTTATTTCACTTAGCCTAATGCCCTCAAAGTCCATCCATGTGATTGCAAATGGCAAGATTTCCTTTTTTTTTTTTTGAAGTCTGACTAATATTCAGTGTTTTATATCTATCTATCTATCTGTCTATCTATCTATCTATCTATGAGTATATATACACATATCTTTCTATTTATATATACACATCTATCTATCTATCTATACACATATATAGATATACATGTGTACATATATATGTGTATATATATCATATCTTCTCTATCCATTCAACCATTGATGGACACATAGGTTGTTTCCATACCTTGGCTATTGTGAATAATGCTCCGATGATCATGGGAGTGCAGATATCTCTTCAAGATGATGATTTTTGTTTCTGTTGATATATACCCAGAAGTGGAATTGCTGAATCACGTGGTAGCTCTATTTTTAATTTCTTGAGGAGCCTCTATACTGTTTTTGATAGTGACTGTACCAGTTTATATTCCTACCCACACTTTACAAGGGTTCCCTTTGTTCCGTATCCTCGCCAACACTTGTTATCTCTTGTCTTTTTGATGACAGCCATCCTAACAGCGGTGAGGTAATATCTCACTGTAGTTTTGATTTGCATTTCCCTGATGATTTCAAGGAGATTATCCCCCATGTTTTCTTCTGGGAGTTTTATAGTTTCAGGTCTTATACTCAAGTCTTTAATCCATTTTGAATTGATTTTTGCGTATGGTGTAATACAGGGGTCCATTTCCATTCTTTTGCACATGGATACCCAGGTTTCCCAACACCATTTCTTGAAAAGACTATCCTTTCCCCATTGTATATTCTTGGTGCCTTTGTCAAAAATTAGTTAATTATGTATGCATGGGCTTATGTCTGGGCTCTCAATTCTGTTCCATTGATCTATTTGTTTGTTTTTATGCCAGAACCACACTGTTTTGATCACTATATGGCTTTATAATATGGCTTGAAATCAGGAAGTGTGATGCCTTCAGCTTTGTTCTTCTTTCTCAAGATTGCTTTCAGGGTCTTTTGTGGTTCTGTACGAAATTTAGAATTTTTTTGCTATTTCTGTGAAAAATGTCATTGGAATTTTGATAGGAATTACATTGAATTTGTATTTTCTCAGTCACCTGATGTGTAGGAGTCACTCAACTAGTTTCTGGATTTCTCTCAGAGGGAATGGATTGGTGTATAGCTGTACATTTGGTGCATCCGTGGGAGGAGGGAATTCAGGAGCGTCCAAGTCTTCATCCTGGTGACGTTACTGCTCTTAAGCTTATTTTTTTGTTTCTCATTTTATCATCAGCAGCTGGAAGAAGCTAAGCATGTCATGTAACATTTTACCTGGAAATCTCCTTAACTAAATCATAGAATTCATCAGGTTTATTTTCTATTTTCCGTTTTTTCACAGGTAATAGTGTTGCTCAACTTTCTGTTGTTACACAAGAGTCTTTTATCCTCCACCATTCAGTCGCATTTTCCTCGCTTTCCTTTGAGCCTTCACAGACGTTCTCCTCAGGGTTCTTTAGGCTTCTGCTAACAGTCTCAACGACTTTCAGATGCTGCCCACTATCCTCTACCAGAGGCAAATGTTTAGGTTTTCTTTTAGCAGCATCCTCCTGTTCTGGATATAACAGACGCATAACAAACCATCCAAAAGTTAGTAAAGTACAACAACAACAATCATTTATTATTATTATTTCTCTGGCTTTGGGAACTGATTCTGCTTAGCTAGACAGGCTTTCCTGCCATTGTAGTAAGACAATGGCTAGATATAGAGTCAACTCTAAGGCTTTCTTACATATCTTCAGTCAAAGATGGCTGATGCCTGAAATCTCAGGCTCGCCTCTCCATGTGGCCTAGGCTTCCTTGCGTTATAGTGACTGGATTCTAAAAGCAATTTCCACAAGAAAGAAACAGGCACAAGTCTTATTGCCTTTTATGACCTAGCCTCAGAAATCATATAGCGTCACTTCCACTACACTCTTTATCAGTCAAGGCTATAAACACACTCCACCCAGATTCAAGGAGAAAGAACGTCAGCTCCCTTGCTAGATGCAGAAGCGGTTGTAGTAAGCACTCCATGAGTGATAGCAGATGGTATTACACAGGTCTTTGGAAAACACAATCTGCCACAACCATTTACCACAAAATGTCAGCTGTAAGGCACCACATAGCAATAAGAAAACACAAAGAAAAATTAGAATCATAATGTTAAATTATTTTTAATATTAAATGGGTGAAAACAGTGTAATATATTTATTAAAAAATAAAATATTTGCCACAGTAGGGATATTTGAAAAAATTGACTATCTCAATATTTTGAGGTTTGAAAATAGACAGATCCAACAAAATGCATGGTAGTTGCTGCTGGGGGAAAGTAAATATTTCACAATAAATGAGAAGAGTCGTATCCAGTAGGATAAATAAATATTTCAGACTCTCTTGAAGAGATAAAACAGTCTGAAAAGAATAACTTCCGTACTAAATTCTAAGATACTGTAATGTGATAAAATATAATTTCTGAAAAAAATAATTTTATGACTTTTAACCCTCTTTGCTTAAGAGGTCTTCCTCTTCTAGAGACTTTATTGTAAGATAAATTATATTAAAATAAACTAAAACCTAATTACTTTAAATGTTGTAGTTGCTTTTGGGCAGCCATTCAACATGCTTTGAAATACAGATTGGCAAAATTCTCTTACATTTTCTTTTGGGAGAGGAAAATAGGGCTAGATTCATGGGTTTCAAACTATTAGAGTTTTAAGACTATTGGCATCACAGATCAGGAATTACTTGTCATAATTATGTGGGGTTCAAGTAGATGGCCATCTTAGATAATTCCTTTTCCTGGCTCTCTACTTTTATGAAATTAAACTTCTCGTAGTAGCTCTATCCGTATATCCCTCCCTTGCTGTTCCTTGGCATTTGGGCCTTTAAAGGAGTCCATAAAAGGAAAATATTTATTGCATGTCTAATATGTTCTAGGCATCATGCAGGTCTTCTAAACTTTGTATCTTATTTTTTTCCCTCATGGCTTCCTCTGGTATAAGTATTCTCATAACCATTTTGTCTTTGAGTTTGTTTGCTTGTGTGATTGTTGCTTGATTTTATTTGAAAATTACTTTCATGACATACTATAGGCAAGTTAAAACATAGAAAAGCATATAATGAACATCTGTGAACCTATCGCCTAGCTTAAATAAGATATTTCAAATAAAATTGAAGTCCTCTGTGTACCTTTCCATGATCCTATTCCTCTCCTTCCCATCCAAGAAGTAATTATTATGAATCTATCACCTCTATACAGAAAACTATTTTATATGGTTTTGCATATTTTAAAATGTACAAGAAGTTATCGTACCTTCTGTATCATTTTTTCCCTAAAATTATGTTTTTACTTTTATCCATGTTGATGCAGGAGGAGTTTATTCATCTGTATTTTACTGTTGTATAAGCTGTATAATGTTCATTATGTGTATTCATTTTGTATAAATATTTACATTATTTAAAATTTTTTCACCAGTAAGAACCATGTTGCAATGAGTATTTTAGATATTATGTATTGACTTTTGCTTTTCTCTCAAAACATAAATCACAATTTTTTGTTAAATTAACATTTATTATATACATTACAATGAATATAAAAATACTATTCATAATTAAACCACATAGTATTCTGTGATTAGTTTTCTCTTCTTTTACTACTTTTTTCCCTCATGTTATCGTGGAATGAGGAGGTATGAGACAGAGAAAGTCTGTTTTTCAGTCTTTTAATCGTATTTTAAAATGATATAAACATCACTCTGATGAATATGTAACTTATTAAAATGAAATAAAACTCTATTTGAAAGAGAAGAAGGTAAAGAAAAATTCTCTCTCTATTGTTTTTTAATATTTTTCATATTCTCCATGGACAATGACTTAGAGTCCTGGATTCCAGTTCAGTACTCCTAAGCTGGCTGGTTCCCTATCTAGAATGTTATTCTCTTTGCACCTCAACAGAGTTGCTCATAGAAGTTACTGCTGTAAAAGAAAAATTGCACTGGACAAGTTAAACAGGTAAGGAAGACTATTCAAAACTATTGCAATTGAGAAGAGAGACTGAACTCAACTTCTCCAAAACAAAAGGCAAGAAAGTTTTTAAGCACTGGGGTGAGCTAGTGGAAGAGTACTGGAGGACTTCAGGAGGGGGGCTGGTCAACGTGATCAGGCAATCTGTGTTTGCTAATCAGTGCTTATAGTAGTTAGACTCCCACCATCTCACAAAGACTGGAAAACAGGGGCCCTGTCTTCTTTCTTGATGATTACATTTCAAAGGGATGGCTCCTAGGTCTTTGAGAAAGACATTCCTAAATTGTAAAACTGGCAAGAGGCCGGCAGAAGATTTACATCTCAGAGGTCAGAGAAATAATTTAGGATCGAAAGTTTTCTAATGTAAATGCTCACAGAAAGGGGGGCAGAGGCCAATAGTTAGAAAAACAACTGTCTAAAGTTTAGTCAAGCTGAAGGGAATGTTAAAGCCATCTTGGTCACTACAGAATCTTCTATTATTGGCTAGTTGTTCACTACATGGGCAGTACGAAGACAAACTTGTCATTATGCCTGAAGAAAATTTTCATCATTTAGTGAATGGGGTGGAGGGTGACAGGGCTGCCACATGTCCTGCAGTGAGTGCGATAGGCTTATACAATAAAGAATTGTCCTACTCCAAAGGTCAATAGTGCATCCATTGAGAAATGCTGGCATCCAACTCTTTCAAGGAACATGTTCTAAGTTTCTAGGACTGGAGATCTTAGAGGGTTAGAGGTTACTGCGACCTCCACAGTTCTGTTCTTGCATGTTCTAGCTAGCGTGCCGTAGGACAGACTGTACTTGCACTTACTACTCCTTATCTCAGGGTACATTTTCTCACACCTGCCAAGAGTACTCCCCCAAGTACTGAATTACAGAGTTCTGCACCTTCTTACAAAGGGCACAAAAATACATATGCAAATTATGTCCCAGAGATAGCCCTTGATTTCTCAGATTTCCTAAAAATGACCAGATATATGAAAATAATTAGGAATTACATAATAAAATGAGTAACAGAGCCCAACTTTACTAAAAATTATCTATAAGCTTTTGGTGCTATGATTTTATCACCTTTAAAATAGTCTGTCTCAGTGCCACCTCTGTAAGAGGAATGTTTCACGGGCTAAATCATATCTGAAGAATATGATTTCAACGTTGTCCACTCTCCAGTAATTCCAAACAATGGGGTGGCATAGGGTGATATGATTTATTTATACATCTTTTTCTTCATTATCACATCTTTTGACTACATTGTTGAATTATAAGTCCTTCTACAAGTATCTCAAAAGACTCCATTATGGTTGAGAGGAATGCAAAACCAAAAGTAATGTACATTGCTATTTAGATAGGTGATTTTAAAGTAATCTAGATCGAAATGTAAGTCATTCTGTGTTATTAGAGATTTCTTGAACTGTTTCTTATTATAACTTATGTGATACTAACATGATATCTTGACTATTATACACTATTTATTCAAACATTCAAATATGTTTGCATTATATCTACTGAATACTAGAAGCCTCTCCTTGACTTTAATATTTACAATATAAAATAAAATAAACTTTATATTAAACCCTGTATCTTCCTCTAACTACCTACCCACTCTCTTTGATTCCCTTCTGTGACAGAGTGAATAATGGCCTCCAAATATGTGCATCTCCTAATCCTGGAACCTGTAGATGTGTTATCATACAATGCAAAGGCATCTGAAGCTAAAACTTTGAGACGTGATTAAGGGTATGGACTTGAGATAGGAAGATTATCCCACATTATTAAGGTGGGCCCCCTCTAATTATACGAGCCCTTAAAGTTGGAGAACCTTTTCTTGCTGGCTTAGAGAGAGATGTGATAATGAAAAAGGGTCAGAGAGAGATTCAATGCTGCTGGTTTTGAAGAGACTCAGTGTTGCTTACTCACGGGACTCTGAGGCAAAGAGTGTGGTAGCCTCTAGAAGCTGTAAGAAAAAGGGAACAAATTCTCCTCTAGAGCCTCCAGAAAGGAACAAAGCACTGCCTACATCTTGATTTTAGCCCAGTGAGACCTGTGCTGGATTTCTGACCTAAAGAACTTAAAATAATAAATTTGTGTTGCTTATGCTGCTAAATTTGTAATAATTTGTTATAGTAGCATAGAAAACTAAAATACATTTACCACCAAATTTTTTGAAAGAGGCATCTCTTGTTGCTGTCAACATTAATTCACTTTTAATTTTCTCTTTAACCTACTTTTATTGAGTTTGCATCCTCACCATTTTATTAACTTATTATTAAAGACATCTTTAACTTAACGTCTCCTAAATCTAATGATCATTTCTCTGTTATCTTAACTGTCCTCTGAGCAATATTTGATTCAGTTGATCATGCTTCCCTTATTGAAATACTGTATTATTTTGGATTTAGCAAAAATCCACTCACCTGGTTTTCTTCCTACTTCTATACTCTCCTTCCTGGTTTTACTAATCCATTTCCATGTCCATAAATACAACATATATAACTTTCCCCATCAAACTTCAATGGTCAGTTGTCTATTTATTCTAATGTCTATGGATAGCTAATCATATTTCAAAGATATGGCCAAAACAAAATTCCTAATTTTTGTGCCATACCTTTTCTTCCCACCCATTCAGTTGCTCAAGCCAACTCCCAGGAATTATCCTAGATTTCTGTTTCACTAACCCCTCACATTCAATCCTTTGGAAAATACTGTCCCTCCTATCTCCAATCTGTCCACTTCATTTTGTCACCTTTACCACTGCTCTAACTCAAATCATCACCAAATCTTGCCTGGGCATCACAAAATTCTAATAGGTCTACTGACTGCTTCTCCTCTTTCTACTTCCTTTCCCACATGAAAATTCCATCCATCACGCAGTTGCCAAAATAATTTTTTAAAATATAGACACATGACATCATTTTCCTGCTTAGAGCCCTCTAATGGAATCACATTTTATTTACAAAGAAATTCAAACTCTAACCTGGCTTACCAGGTTATAGAATCTCTACTTCCTCTCCGACTTCATGTCCTAGAACAGTCCCCTTATCTTCTTCTTTTTTTTTTTTTTTTAATTTTTTGTTTATTGCAGTAACATTGGTTTATGACATTGTAAAATTTTCAGGTGTACATCGTTATACTTCTATTTCTGCATAGATTACATCATGTTCACCACCAAAATACTAATTATAACCCATCACCACACACATGTACCGAATTATCCCTTTCACCCTCCTCCCTCCCCCCTTCCGCTCTGGTAACCACCAACCCAATCTCTGTCTCTATGTGCAAATCAAAACTACAAGGAGATATCACCTCACACCCATCAGAATGGCTGTAATTAACAAGACAGGAAACAACATGTGTTGGAGAGGATGTGGAGAGAAGGGAACTCTCATACACTGCTGGTGGGAGTGCAAACTCGTGCAGCCACTATGGAAAACAGTATGGAGATTCCTCAAAAAATCAAGGATAGAACAGTCCCCTTATCTTCTAATCTTCAACCGCAGTGTCCTTGCGAGCCTTTAAAATTATTATTTCTTGGGGCTGGCCCTATGGTGTAGTGCTTAAGTCCGGCACACTCTGCTTTGGTGGCCTGGAGAAGGAGTATTATCTTGATAAAGGATTCACCTTGTTTTTTCTCTCCAGTTGCAACTATTATCTGTGTTTTGCTGGGCTGGGATTATAGCTCCATCAATAAAGAGAGGGTAATTGTATTACCCAGTCTCTTGCTATCTAGAGAAAATAAGTGGAAGTGCTTACCCATAGGAAAGTTCTTCATTTAATGTTAAGTGGGTCTATGTTTAAAAGTATTTCTTAGGGTTCTATTCTTGATAAAGACAATCATACTTATAAAAATTAGATCTCTTTATTATCTTTGAATATGCTTGCATTATAGTTCTTCTAGCATTGTAGAGTAGTGATTTTTTTATTGAAGTATAACTGACATGCAATATCCTATTAGTCTTAGGTGTACATCATAGTGATTCTATATTTATTTATATTATGAATTCATCACCATGATAAGGAGTGATTTTGAATAGAGAATATCTGCCAATTTGTAACCACAACCAGAGTGATATGTGCTATAGAATAAAAGGTAACAAGTCATTTCAAAAAGCATTTTCTTGCCATAAGGTAAAATATTTCACTTTTCAAGTCATTTCACCTATATGTTAATTAGTTTCTTTAAAATACAACAAATATTCGTGAGACTTCACACATTCTCATACAAAGATTCCCTAACGTGGAAAGAAATCTAAATCACTTTACAGACTCAGCGATACTTCTGTAGATGTTGATAAAATGCCTTTTAAATCTATGAATAGAAGTTTCTCTCCTCAATACTTTTCCATTACAAGATATTTAATAAAATGGGAGCACTTCTTGTTAAAGAAATGTAATTATTTTTTAGCATATCATGCAATTTATTAGCTTACCAACATCAGACAAGGCCAGATAGTATATGAACACGCTGAGGAATTTGATTATAAGTTGTTGAATGTAGAGAAAAAGGATGTCCTGGAAAATAGAAGATGCAGTTATCACTTTGCCCTTTCTCACCTCATAAACCACTAATTGCAAAGCAGAAGATTGAAATGCAATAGGATCATGCAATTGTCAATTTTTGTAACGATATGTTGAAGGCCTGGCACATAACTCTTTTGAATCCTGGACCCAAACCTCATGAAGATATAGCAACTCCCCACCCCACCCCAATGTGTATTTCCTACAACCATACAGATTTGGCAAATTTATTCCTTTGTCACCCATGTCTTACCTCCCCCACCCAAGTCTGAAATTTCAAATTTGTTACTTGTGTGGTTAGTGACTATAATGGATGAGCTGGGGAGTGGTAAATCAAATGCAACAAAATTTCAAGAACATATATAAAAATGAGGATACTGCCTTCTGGTAAAAGTGTGCTTTCTGAAATGAACAGAGCTGAGAGTGGTGTAAACTAGTAGAGTTCTTTTGGAAAGCAATCTGATAGTACATGACCTAGATTCCATAATTATTAATTCACTACTAATTTAGTTTATTTAGTTTATTTAGTTTCTTCTACATTTATCCATTTCTTTCTGCCACTGGATTATTTTTAAGCAAATTCCAAACACCGTATCAGTTCATCTGTATAATTCAATACATTCTTTCTAAGACATAGATTCTACTTTTAAAATATAACCATAAAACCATCATCCTACTCAAAAATAAAAATAAATTCTGTAATAGCCTCATACAAACAGTAAGTGTCCACATTTTCCCGATAGGTTCATATATCTCCTCTACACCCTCCTCCCTTTCCTCTTCTTTTTTTTTTCAAATATTCATTGAAATTGGTTGATGTGTCTCTTAAATGTCTTTTAATCTATATTAACATTTGTTGTCAGTCTCTTGGCAGTAGAATATGGATAATTGCTTCTGTGTTTGTTTGCTTATTTTTGCATTTACCTAATCTACAGAATAAATGAATTGATTGTATCTTCTAAAATGAATACAATATATTAAATAAAAACAAATTCCAATTTGACTAAAACTTCCAGTTTAACTAAAAATGGAACAATCAGGTTAGAAAAGTAAAATATTTGGCATTATAGAGTGAAAGAAATATGGTGATTACTGATGTTCTAATATTTATCGATTTCTTTGTTCCAAGTAGTGTTAATGTGATAGCTAGGCTACTCTGTCCTCTCTTCTTTTGTTCATCTTCTGTGGTAAGTATTGGCAATCTCTGAATTTCAATAAAGATTTTTCCCCCCTCTTTTTTTCTGTTTACTACCACAATTAGCTTTCTAGGTCTCCAGTGTTTTTAAGGAATTTACTCCAATTAACTTGGGTCCAGAGGTGATGTTGCACACTCCTCTGACATACCCAGATATTGAGTTGCCCACAATTATTCCATTTTCGAATATGCAAGTTGGGTTAGAGAAGGACCTGAAAGAGTGGAATACACTGATTAATAACTCATTTCCACTCTATTATCCCAATGTGTATTGTCAGAGGAAAAGAGAGGTTTAGGATTGATTTATGAGGTGAGCACATTTGCAAGTCCCATCCAGCAGCATAAGGAAAAATAAATAGACTAATCGTCTATAAACTACTGTTAATAGTTTTCCACTGCTGCAGAGCTTCCATGTTATTATTCCCTACCCATGGTGAGTGGCTGGAGTTTGAGCCCTAACAAATTCTCTGTTCTAGATATCATGGCCATCTTTCTCCAATCTTCCAAAACATAACACCACTCTGTAACCCATATTTTTCTATGAAAACACTCTACAGAGAGATTCTATCCTCTACCTGGACCTAACAAAAAAATAAATCCTTGTTTTATACTATTTGTTTATAGATGTTGTTGCTCTTACAATAGGCAAAATTAAACATGGTCAGAGTCTCACTTTCATACTTTTCAATTATTGTTCACTTTTTTCAGAGACTGCGGATATCTGATGTCTTCAAGTTGTCCAGCCCAGAGCTATCATGGATCCTGGTAATAATCTTCCTTCTTCCCTGCCATCAAAAATTTCCTCTTCTGTTAAAAGGTACAAACTTCCAGTTATAAAATAAATAAATCATGGGGATGTAATGTACAGCATGGTGACCATAGTTAATAAGACTATATTGCATATTTGAAAGTTGTTAAAAGAGTAAATCTTAAAAGTTCTCATCACAAGAAAAAAAAATGGTAACTATGTATGGTGACAGATGTTTACTAGACATTGTGGTGATCATTTTACTATATACACAAATATGGATTCACTATGTTGGAATCACTAAAACTAATATAATGTTATCTGTAAATTATAGCTCAATAAAATATAAATATATAAAAAATTGAAAGCGAAAAAAATTTCCTGTTCTATATCCATTTATCTAATAGCATACCTTTTTAATGTAACACACTTTTCCATATTAATATGATGATTAGCGAATATATGAAAATCCACCATTCATTGAACATCGGCTGTTTACCAGTTGAGGTTTTGTTCTGTATTTACATTTTGTAACATTCACAAAATCATTTCCTGTAATCCTTGCTATCTCTGAGGAGGACATTTATACTCTTTCATAGAAAAGTAAGGTTCAGAGAGATGAAATTACTTGGCAAGGTTTACAAAAATAGGAAATAGTAGAGCTGGGTTTTGAAACCAGAATTGCCTGATTGCAAAGCCCATGATTTTTTTTTTTCTATTTTCCATTCCAAGTCTTCCCTACCCCCAGAAAGTATCATAGACTGGCAAAGTCTGTCTTATTTTATCCGTGCACTCTTATATGGTATAAAATGTCTTACATGTGCACGAATTTGGCAAGCAGAAAACTGCAGTTACAAATGCCAACCACAATTTCACAGGATATTTGTAGATTTGGTAAATGGCAAAATTTAGCTTTTTAGCACTTCTAAAAGGAGATTCAGTATCATAGTCTATCTTCTGACATTAGAAAAAAAATAGAGAAGTGTATTTTTAGAATATAAATGCATCCTTGCAATATGTTGTCAACAAAATCTACTTGAGTTAGATTTTTTTAAATGCCCCATTGAAATTTAAAAATTACATTAGGAACTAGTGCTATGAAGACAAAGCTTGAACTTATGGGCTATTTGCTTAGCAGCAGTCACATATCTTCAATGGGAAATGGAGTATGGAATTCTTTTTTAGTAGACACCTCTAAAAACAGGATTTATTTTTTCACAGCAACAAGGATTAAGTTGTATCCTTTGCTAAGTATGGAAATGTGACTAATTTAGTCAATGCTCTGTCCACAAGCTAGCTTTTTCTTCTGCATTATTAACAACTATGATGAGGAAGCATCTTCATAACAAAAACAACACACGACAAAAACCATCACTCCTTCCTGGCTGGCAGCATAGTGAAAACAGGTGAAAGGTTACTGGGTAACCATCAATGGCAGGACAGCGTCTTAATGTCCAAATATGAATTATGCAGTTTGGTCCATAAAAGTATTCATCTAAATGTCCTGGAAAAAACAGTGATGAGTTATATGGAAAAAGTGAAAAAATTAATTATTAAATCTGTCTTCAGTCGTAAAGACCTCCCATCTAAACACTAAATATTTCAAGTTGCGTTTTGACCTTTCCTACACCTTTCACATACGCTCCCTCTCCTTTACAAAATGTTACAGAGAATGGAAGTGTTGTCAATTAAGTAAAAAGGGTGTTTGCATCAACCTTTTCATGTGTGGAATTTAATGACATTTTAAGGTTAAAGTAAAAGTCAAAGATCGATTTTTTAGTGTCTTTCCCTAATGCAGCTAATGAATAGAAATTCCAGTAGAAACCTTTTAATCCGTTTTAAACCTACCACTATCAGAACACTTCTTTTCTTTTATTTTATTTTTGCTACCAAACTCTTTTTTCCCCACTGACAAAGACTCAGGACAGAAAGAAACATCGAGTTGAGTCAAGATGACCTAGGGAATTCAAATCCAGAAAATCTTGACAATGATGTGTTCTAAAATAAAGTTAATTAGATGAATCACACGTATGCATACACCTTTTAGAAATCAGGAGACTGGAAATTCAGAATTCAGGCAATATTTGATTGGATCCTGATAATTTTCTAAATAACTGAAAAGATGCTTAGATCTCTTTTACTTTACCTACAAAGTATAATATATAGGATAATTATTTTTCAATCTAATATTTGCTGTATTCTATAAAATCAGAAGGATTAATATAATGAAGCGTAACAGAAAAAAGTATGTAAAAAGAGGCTGTGATGTTTGATAAGCAGGGATCTGACACCTCATACCAAAAAAATTTAATGAAAGTTAGCTGGTGCAATATCATAGCTTCATATTTCCTGGGCAGTTTGTGTGCAGAGGTGAGCTAGCAAGATCCCTTGAACAAAATTCAGACCATAGCAATCTTGACTCTCTAACATACGATTAGAAATTTTAGAATAGCTCATCTTCCTCAGGTAAGTGATATGGACTCATAATTCTTACATGTAATGTAATCCTATTTTTTCTTCAGAAAATTATGTTTATACTGATTTTTTTTTGTAAATTATTTGGTAATATCCATAGTGGGCAAGTAGAATCATGTAAAGATTCTATTAATAAACAATGGGCTTAACTCCATGCCATTTAAGTATGAGAATTCTTGGTCTTTTATAGACAGAGTTCAGTGCAATGAAAGCAAATATCTCTTCACATTAATACTTTACATGGTTGTGTGCTCTGTGTCTAAATGCAGAGGCAGGATTGTTTTCTAAATGTGAAGTCACATCTGACTTTTTCACCAGTCTCAGTAAAACACTTCACCATTCTGTAACTTCAATTTCTCTTATTTAGAAAGTGTTTATTTAGAGCAGTTAACCCATGTTTCCAGTTCTAAAATTAAATCTCCTTGGTTTTAATTAAATGTCTGAAAACCAGAAATACTAGTCAAAACAAACAAACAAACAAAAAGAATAATGTGTTGGGCAACTTTCAGGCATGGAACCACTCTGACACCTTAATGATATTCAGCTTCTCACAGGAGAAACTGTGAAGCTACTTGACTTAAGATCTAGAAGGGAATTGGAATGTGCTTCTGAAGGCTACCTAACCCTGTGTCCTTGTATGTGTGTGTGTGTGTGTGTGTGTGTGTGTGTGTTTTCTTTCACCTTCAGTAATTTGCTGTTGTTCTATCTATCTTGCATCAGGGAGAGACTTCATTTCACTGACACCATAAAATTGAATCACCCAACCAATCCTCTCAAAATTTTCTCTACTCCTGGCATTATTAGCATTTGTGAAGCCGTGAAAGTACTGGGAGAGCTAAACACAGCATGCCAGCCACACTGAAGAAAACAGAGTATGAAAGATTTACACTGATAAAACGAAATTCTGAGATGTTGAAGATCTCTAGACTTCCAGAAAAATTTGGAGTAGAGAGATCATTTTTAATATACTCATTTGTTCATTCACTTATTCCCACAAAGAGTGAACTCTAATGTAACTATGTCACAGGATATCAGTAAGTTCTGCCTGACAATATCATGAACCATAATATTAATGATAATAAACATGATCATTTAAAGTAGAGCTTTGCAACTTAAATTTTTTTTAAATTAATTCTTTTTTTCCCTGTGTAAGTAGATGCCTAGAATTATTTATTTATTTATTTATTTATTTTTGTGAGGAAGATCGGCCCTGAGCTAACATCAGCCAATCCTCCTCTTTTTGCTGAGGAAGACTGGCCCTGGGCTAACATCCGTGCCCATCTTCCTCCACTTTATATGGGACGCTGCCACAGCATGGCTTGACAAGTGGTGCATGGGTGCACGCCTGGGATCCGAATCGGCGAACCCTGGGCCGCCGCAGAGAAGCACGCGCACTTAACTGCTTGCGCCACCGGGCTGGCCCCATGCAACTTAAATTTAACTTTATGTATGCAATGTTTACCTCACAAGGTGATGTGAGGTTGAAATGAGATGATCTCCATTTTATGGGTAATTCTCAATGGTTTATTAAAATCACAGTGTCAGAGAATCATTTATTTTGCCTTAATGGATTTTTATTTCAAATTCTGAAGAGCATGAAAAGATTAGCACACTAAACATATAAATAAGTAATTAAGCTTTCTCCTGAGGGCTAGATAATAAAGATAATAATAATAATAATACAATAGCTAACATATATCTAGTACATACTGGGTACAAGGCAATTTTCTGAGTGTGTTATATGTATTAAATTACTTGATACTCATAATAACCTCAGCCAGTAAATGTATTATCATTCCATTGTATAGAGAGGGCAAATGAAGAAGAGAGAATTTAAGTAATTTGTCAAAGTTTCCACAGCTAGTAAGCTTCAGAGCTCAGATTCAAACTGGGGTGATCTGTGTCCAATGTCCATATACTTAAGCACACCAAGGTTCTGTGGGAAACTACTTGAGATGTGCTGAGGGAACGGAGTTTTCGTTGACTGTTGGGAAGCAAATGAGAGTAATTTTTGAAGCAATAAAGGGCAAGAAAATCAGGATGGTCTACTCTGTGTGTGTGTGAATATTCTGAGCGAACGGGAGTGGCTCAAGCATATCAGAGATCAAAATGAGGTGAGAAAGTACAAAAGAAAAACCTCACTTAATTTGCTTTGCTAACAAGCTTCTGCTCTATCCCCAAGATTGTCAATGAATACAGAGTTCACACTTTCTTCTTTATGTAAATTGCCAAAGCACACAGAAAAAGTCTCATACATTACTCTTCAATCATTTCTTCTTGAACAAGTGCACAAAAGATCTATGCTATTACAGGTCTGAAAGAGTTGGGGTGTGCCATAGCTGTGGAAGAGTACAAAGGGTCTTGAAATTGGAATCAAAAGATAGATTTTGAATCCAAATTCTTTCATTAACTTGTTGTAAGACTGTGGAACTCGATTCACATATCCTCACTGCATTTCAGTTTTCTCGTATGTATAATGGGGATAGTATTTTTTCCACAGGGTTGTTATAAATGTTAATAAGATTTTATATATAAATGACAGTGATTAACAGCAAAAAGTGGTCACATAATAGGCCATTTTAGTTAATTAACTATTAATTTTAATAGAGATTTAACATAGCTATTTTGGACGGGTTATACATTTTCAAAACGTTAGACTGGTGAAAGATAATTATCACTAAAATCATATTGAAATATCAAACTTTATGACTTGGGAGTTTATCATGAATTTGCAGTTCTTGAGGGGTAATGTGATTGAACACTGAATGAGGAGTTGTATTTCTTTGTTACAGCTTCTTTAAAAAATACCACGTTTGGGAGCTTAGAATAACATAAATTTATTAGTTCAAAGTTCTGTAGGTCCGAAGTCTGGGTTTGGTGTGACTGGGTTCTCATCTGAAGGCTTGGCTAAGAAGGAGTCTGTTTTAAAGCACAGTCAGGTTGCTGGTTTTATTCAGCTCCTTAACAGAACTGAAGTCCCCATTTCCTCATGGACTATCAGCCAGGGGATTTTCTCAGCTCCTTGAGCCCACCTGCATTCTTTGACACGTGGCCACCTCTATCTTCAATGTTGAATCTCTCTGACATGTCCTTTTTAAGAGCTCAGCTGCTAGGTCAGACTCACCCAGGATAATCTCCCTACTTTGAGGTCAGTGGTTTGGAAACTAAATGACATTTTTGAAATCTCTTCAAAGCGGCACCTAGATGAATGTTTGATTAAATAACTCGGTGAAGATGTATGTGTATCAAGGAGAGGGACTCTTAAGTAACTAACTTAGAATTCTGCCTGGCATAGTGGTCATTCAGTGTTCCCATTGCTAGAATACTCAATATAGTAGCTGTTGGGGTGTTCTGCTTGGTCCAGTGTCTTAAGCTGTTCACCGTGTCTGCCACTTTTCTTTCCAGAAACCCTTTTGAGATTATCCTGCAACTGTCATTAATGAGTGCCAATATCCAAATCCAAAAGAGTGTGACACCAAAGAGTGTGACAATCCTGAGTCCAGACACAAGTCTCAACACATATTCTATAGACACAATTTTATACTCCTTGGCCTGGAGCTGGGATTCATTCCCAAAATCCTGATTCTTTAACTTACACAACATTAAAAAAAATTCAAGGTTTTGTCTATTACACAGATGGAGTCAGAAACTGGGTGAAGTAAAATTAAGCATTCATAAATCAGAAAAACATTTCTTAGAATCTAGATATTAGGTAAAGGCAGAGAGACAAATTCAGAAATGGTGGCTACCATTTTCTTTCCTGGGACTCATCAAGAAGCACTAGAGAGTTCAGAATTAGGGGAAACAAAGATTGGCACTCAGACAGACCTTAAAACAAAATTTAATATTAGTGATGGTTCCATGATCATTCACTGTCTTCCCATTATTAATATATATATAGGTGCTGCTCTAATTATGGCTTAGAAGAATGTTTGTTAGTGTTGTTCATTATACTATATGGATCAGAATATATGAAGATAATTGTTTAAATGCAAATATCTTGGCCTCTCCAAACACTTACCAAATCAGAATCTCTAGGAATGGGCTTAGAGAATCAATCTGCGTTTCTAACAAGCTTCCCAGATAATTCTAATCTCCACTAGTTTGGAGAGTTGGGATTTTATTGAAAGTATTTCTAATTCATTTCAATTTATTTATTATAAAGTTTGACTACTTGAAGCCTTACACAGAGGTAGAAAAAATGGATTAAATCTCAAGGTTTGAGCTCTGAATTATGCTTCCTACTTTGGAAGGTGTTCCAATAGCTTAGTGTCCAGGTCTATTGTCACATAACATGTTCTCCTCCTGAGTCATCTTAAAGTGATGTTGTTATCAATAACATTTTGTTCCATCAGGGATTTTATAAATCGTCTAGACCAATTTTCTTATTTTACAGATAAAAAAATTGAGGCCTAGATATTAAGTGACTTGACTCAAAGTCACTGTGATTTTTTCTGGGGAGATAACAATTTACAATGTTTAATATTTGACCTCCAGTGATATTTCCAATGGATCATTCTGCCTACATTTTTTATGTGAATCTAGACAATATTAAAACACTCTCTGGGGCCGGCCCCGTGGCTTAGCGGTTAAGTGCGCGCGCTCCGCTACTGGCGGCCCAGGTTCAGATCCCGGGCGTGCACCAACGCACCGCTTCTCCGGCCACGCTGAGGCCGCGTCCCACATACAGCAACTAGAAGGATGTGCAACTATGATGTACAACTATCTACTGGGGCTTTGGGGAAAAAAAAAAAGGAGGAGGATTGGCAATAGATGTTAGCTCAGAGCCTGTCTTCCTCAGCAAAAAGAGGAGGATTAGCATGGATGTTAGCTCAGGGCTGACCTTCCTCACAAAACAAAAAACAAAAAACAAAAAACAAAAAACAAAAAACACTCTCTGTAAAGAAAACTATTAAACTTCAGGACAATCACCTATGATCCTGGTTTCATCTTGATGGCAGGTAACCATGGGTTCTCAAAACTTTAACTCATCCCTGGTATACTATCAGGAATCCATGAACTTTTGAAATAAATCAGTTGATAACATCACATTTTGGTTTGTATGGAGTAAAACAGCACCAATATAAAGTGTTTCATTTTCCTTAGCATTTGAAATGTTCCATATGCCATCTTTAGTGTATTTAAATCTCATTTTATTTTAGATGCAATTTTTAATAATTTAGGTTGCAGATGTCTAATGCTTTAGTTTTATTTGTGCTGCCATATTTCTAAGTAGATTTTGCTTACAGTCTAAATAATTTTTAAACTTCAAAATTTATTTATTTCACTGAATGGTAATGCTTCTATTTTCACATCACCAATCTTTTATCCTGATATATAGCTCTATGGTAGGAAAACATGAAATAACTTGGAAATTTGCTGCAGTGGAGTGTGATAAGGCATTTTAAAACGTCTCTATTTGTGAGAATAGTTGTGT
Source organism: Ceratotherium simum simum (assembly GCF_057802395.1). Lineage (NCBI taxonomy): Eukaryota > Metazoa > Chordata > Mammalia > Perissodactyla > Rhinocerotidae > Ceratotherium > Ceratotherium simum. The sequence goes on along the minus strand of NC_141910.1, from coordinate 32,446,088 downwards.
TTTATAGAGACTCTCCTAAAAACAGAAGCTCTTCACATTTGTAAATAAATGACTGATAAAAATAATTACTCAAAAACATCCAACCCTCCCAGGTGATGTTGTCCTAATATAACACCTCTTACTTTCAGTTTGAAAAGCATTGTAAAACTTTGGGCATTTTTAGATTCTGTGGATTCACAACTGAAGAAAAAGTAGAAGCTGGAGGTGAAGTGGAAGTAGGATCATGTTAGTGAAGCTGACTCTGAACCTAGACACTCAGACTGCCCTCCAATTTTTACTATTTCCCGATATATTTGTCAGTTTATCTTGTTATATAGTAGGAATGTCACCAATCACAGGTTCCCATTCACTGAGGCTAGCAAGCTTTCTTTCTACAATTAAATAAGTTTAGAAGATTAAAAGGGTTATCACTCATTGCATACAACTGATTAATTGAATGAGATTATTTCCCTCCAGTTCTTGAGTAAATTTATTTAGGAGTTTTGACTGATGGGATAGAATGGAGGAAGGAATTTTGGAATTAAGAGTATTTTGGGAGATTGGCAAGTCCGGTCAGTATGACATAATATAGGTATTTGAACAATACACGGTGGATGAGGAATCTTAGAGGACTCTTCAAGGGTGTGTGTGTATGTGACAGAGAGAAAGAGAGAGAGACACTGAAAGGATAGTGGGAAGATGCTTACCAGTTCTCTGGCTTTCAGCCCAGGCTTCAATGAATGCAATGGATTTCAAATTAAAGTTGCTTTCCAAGAAAATGAAATTCAATTCAATTCCAAAATTATAGCCTTTGTATTCTTACTTTATGTAAAGCATTATGAAAACTCAGGAAAACAAAAAATAAACAGTCTTAATTTTCCCACGTCTTTATTGTTAGTCCAAATAGGAAGATACATAGTGACATAATTTTTTTCCATATATAAAATCATAAAGCCACAGAACTTTTATAACTGAAAGAAACTTAGACATCATAGATTCTAATTCTCTCAGTGCACAGAAAAAGGAACTGAGTCCAAGAGAGGTAAACTTATTTGCCAAGAGTCCCAGAGAAATCTTCTGACATTATCCACCTACCCAAAATAGACTTATATTGAGTGAGAAGAAAAATGGGCTGAAAGGCAGGCCAAAGCTATACTACAATTGCTGTTGTTCCAAATTTGGTTATAAATAACTAGTTTAGTTATATATGTAACTTGCTACAGAATCTCTTTGACCCTAGCTTGGCTCAGAGACGTAATTGTGAACTATTAATTCATCTTTCATCAAGGCGAGGCTTTAGCAGGTTCTCTTCCTTCTTAGGAATCCCCCAATTCCCCTAACTCATTGTGAAAACAAATGAGAAATTATCCATTTTCAGTATATTTTCCAAGGTTATCTTAAGAGTGGTTAGCCACTGGAAAATTCTAAAAGACTAGGTCACAATCAAAGCCAATTAGAAATTCTCAGTGTCCTCCATGAGCCTCATGTGCTTGGTCCAGTCAGAGCAAGGGCCACATTCTCCACGGCAATTGTTAAGTACCAGCTGCCAGTTGAAAATGATTTTTTGAGCAACTTCTTAAAATCTCTCTTAAAATGATTAGGAGGTAACTCAAAATGAACATGAGGTATTTCAAACAAACTAGCTGATATAAAATACCTAAGGTCTAAATGCTCATCACTTTCACGGTGGAAGCTTGCGTTATAATTTCCTCCCAAGTCACAGAAGCCTTAACTTACTTCTTTCCTTAGTCACATCAATTTAGGAATCTTTCCTTCATCAAAGGAATGTGATACCGAAACATTCTTGTCATCCAACAGCACCAATTCACTCCAATCCCACTAGTTTCCCCAGAAATTCCTTCCTGGTTAAAGGCTCTGCCTCTCAAGCGTACTCTTATTTAATTTCACTTCTTTAGTCTCTATGTAGAATGAGTCTTATTTAACAGTAAGTACCACATGAAGGACTAAGACTGTGAACTTCCCAGCAGAAGTACCTCACCAAGCCCTCTTTCCGATTAAGCTAACCAGTGCCCATCCAACCCTCAAGGTGTCAGCTACATGGTCCTTATGCAATCGTGAAATCCCAGGGCCCAGAGTGTGCAGGCATCTAGCTTTACTGATCTTCTCAGTCATATAACACAATGACTAAGTATCCTGTTCTGGAGCAGGGCAGAATCTGGGAACTAAAGACTGGATGGTGTAATTTTCCTCCCTGAATCTGACAGCAAATAATTACAATGCATCAAATCTTCTCTGCTCAAGGTTTGAATGTTATTTTTGAATGCTATTTTTCATTTAGATATCCAGAAAAAATAACAGACATATTAACTTACTAACCATTCTTCCTAATATGTATGGCAAAATATAGAAAACCATAGAAGGGAGCATGTTGCTATAGTGGAAGGAAGAAGAATCACAGAATAGACAGAGCTTGGCTCAAATTCTGGTTCTAATTCGATTAACTTTTTGATGTTGGGAAACTTAGTTATCTTGATGCTGGCCCTGATATCAGTTCCCCTACATTAAACCTAGCACGTATGGGATTAAAACCAAAAGCATCCGTCGCCTTTCCCTGCTTCTCTAAGTTACATTCATCTGTAAATATTGGTTTTTTAAACTTTTGTATCCCTTAACTTCACAAGGCAAATAGAAATTACAAATTGTTAGAGTCCAAGTGGCCTCATGCTAACATTTTGGCTAGTTACGGGTCCTTTAAAGTTTTATTACAGGGAAACTGATATCCAAAGACTATCCGGAAGCTGAAGCTTCCAAGAGCCCAACTCTTTGGCTTCCTGGCACTGGAATCCACCATCTACCACTGAGGCAGATAACCAAGGACACACAGCTGTGGATTCTCTTATCTCGCCATTCTCCTCCCTGCAAGCAGCCTCACAAAGCCAAACCAGGCTGGTGGGAAGGCGCCAGCCTGCAAACCCACAACTCCCCCGCCCTTACCTAAAACCCCAAATAAAAACCCCTACTTTTTTCCTTCAGGAAGATGGATCTGAGTTCTAAATAACTCCCATCTCCTCGTCTGGCTGCCTTTTGATAAAACTCTTTCCTTGCCATAAGCCTGGCATTCCTGTTTTTATTTTGGTCTCTCTCTTGTGTGGCGGGTAAAGGGACCTGTGTTTGTGGCCAGTAACAATCTCTTTTAATGTCTCTTTATTTGTAAAATCAGAATGATAGCACCTGCTATGTAAGTCAGTTGTCAAGAGTAAGCTATTTGAGATATGTGAAGCAGTACCTGTACCAGACACAGGTGCCCAACAATAAATGTTAGTTAGTCCTTCCACTTTCTTCTTTACAAATTAAAAATATTGAACACAATAAGGCTTAATATGAACACTTAATATAACCAAATACCAGGATAGCAAGTTGTAGGCACAATTACTCTTGTTAATACACTCTGTTGTATTTAGATGAAAGCAATAGGAAAGGATTATCAGTGTTCATTAATGCATCATCAGTTATAAATGCAACAGAAAGAATCTATTTGTGGACGAAACTATATATTCCTGATGTCCATACTGAGTTTCTAATGTTTCTTCAGATTTTCTTTCAATATACCATAACAAGGATTAATAGTTAAATGTATAGGTGAAGCTCTAGATGAAATAATAAATATATTGTGGAATTTTACTTACACATCTATGGGTAAAAAATAAAAATAGAAATTGCCTAATTCAACAAAATGTGTGACAGTATAACTTTGATAACTTGCCTTTGAGCGCTCAGCAGAAATCAAGGTGAAGGCTTGTCAACTGTTTATACAATGATCAGTATAGATGAAAAATATTTGCCCCTGCAGGGACATTTGTAGCATTTAAGGTCCCTGAGAAAAATGTAAACTATTCAATGAGTTCTAAGTATTTGATGCAGGAAAACATTAAGTATGGGGGAATAGGAAGGGCTGGTAGAGTGAAAGCCAGAGAAAGCTGATCCAGGAAATCAGAATGTGCTTTGGAAACCTCATGTCTTGGTCTGCAAAGACCCTGTGCCTGCTGCTGCCTCTAGCAACAGTGGCTTCTGCTTCTCTTTTACTTGGTAGAACATTCATGAATGTCTCTCACTGGTAAAATCGAACCTAGAACCTTGCTCTCGGGGATTCTGGAATATAATATTACTAGGCTTCTAGACCCTGAGACACAGGGGAGAGCATAGAAGGGGATTAATTTGGTTATCTAAAGATAACCCCTCACAACAGTGACAAAATACCAGGATATGGTCTCAAATTGAGCTAAGAAGGTTGGAGCATAAGATGATAGGTAACTGTGGGGAGAACATAATAAACCTCTTTAGGTATCCCTAGAAATATTGGGGTTTATTTATTTGGATTTTTTTAAAGGATGCTCCTAGAAGAAACATACTACCACATACAGGGAATTAAGTTCCAAGATTTAATTAACAAGTAGAGATAGAACTGATATTCCAATGCTAACTATTCTTTTGAATATCATTTCAGAATGTGTTCAATAAAATGGTAGTGAATCTGTGTGAAAATGATTGTAAACTTTCTTTATTCCATATGTCAGGTACTGATTTATAAAGATTGAGAATAGATTTTTTACCTTTATCTTCCCCTCCCCTTTTAGAATTAAACACATGCAGACACACATACAGAGGCACGTGCACACACACACAACCAGACTTGATTATGTTTTTATACACACAAGACAGAAGCAGATGGCAGAAACTGTGAATTCCTAGCAACAGACTTCAAGACCACAATATTATTCTAGTAAAACAACAAAACATACCACTTATATAAACTGATCAACATATAACTCATTAATAAGTCCAAATATTTCTAGCAATTTATTAAAGAATTAAATCAGTGGTGATCTAGATAAAGTTAATAATACATTTTGCTTGTCTCTCAAGATTATTTTAGTTTTCCAGAGAAGACAAAAGAGAAATAAAAATAATTTAATATTCTTTGGCAAGGAAATTACTCAAAACAAACCCAAAGGAAATACCGTGTTTTTTTTTTTAAGACAGAGCAGAACATGGGGCTACAGCTTACTTGACATAAGGGAAAATTTAAAAACATAATCAATCAAACAAATAAGTAAGCTGCTTCTTATCATTCACAAGGGCACTCCTAATACAGATATTTAAATTTGCCAAGCATAGGATTCTAGCCTGTTAGAGACAGCACACATGCACACATATACACACATGCACATACACACACACACACACACAGAGTAAAAATGCATCTTTATTACCCAGGGAAACAATAAACAATAAGCCTCCAGGACAGTACAAGAAACAAAATACTCAGAGTTGAGATAATAAGGGGGAAATTGATATTGCTGTGGCATTTGTTTTATAATATCAGTCTACGTAAAGAACCTTAGGCTGATACAAATGAATAATCAACTATCAGACTGTCAAACTTTCTTCAAAAATCTATTGGAGATAAAGCTTAGCATATTGGTCAGATATGCTAATTCAATTAGTTCAATGAATGGTCGGTGTTCACAAACTGCATGTGAAAAAAAAAATCTTAGGTCAGAAAAGGATTTCCAGGGGTAGTTTTCCTTCTCTTGGCAAGATTTCATTTAAGGCAACAGAGAAGCTTTGTTTTTGCTCCCTGCCTAAATTTATTCTGTTTTGGGTAGACTCCACAGACTCTAATATTTAGAAAACAGTTTTATAAAATCTCATCTAAATTCTAATAATTTTTTCTTATCTGCTCTTGAAAAACAAGAAAAAACCATGATCACATAAAACAATGTGAGAGATTTGGCCTGGAGTAGCGTCTTCTGTATAGGGTTATAATTCATTTTTTTCTCTGTTCTTGAAAATTTAGATTCAAATTTTAGAATGTCAAAAATCAGCTGAGCATCATTAGTTATGATTAACTTAAGAATAGTTGCTTATGCTACCAAATTCACATGATCTAGAAAATAAATGTATTGATTTCCTCCCAAAAAAACACCAGAACAATCTGTTGATCAAGCAAAGTCCAGTTCATTACTGCAGTAAGGGCGCATTCTACCTTGACAGAGTTGTAGTAGTTACTCAGAAAGGGGAGGTTAAGGAAATCAGAGGGTTTTGGGTTTTTGGTTGGAATAGTTTAAGTTGGATTTTTCCATGTGTGGATTTGACTGGCACTGGCCAAACACGGTATTGTAATTAATAGTTTATGGTTGATGGACACAGTGAGGATACAGTCTTGATGAGCAAAGAGTTGTTTGATAAGCAAACAAGTTAGCTCTATAGTCATCTATTGTCCCAAAAAGGGCTCTACCCAGATGTACAAGTTATTCTCCTGAGAATTAAACTCCTTTAACAGTCTATTGTTTGGATTAATGGAATTTGGGGGAGTTCTGGAGACTAACAAGGAAGTATTTATTGGTTTACAGCCTTATCTTCTTGGGCAAAAATTTCCTGGAACACATAGTAGAGGCACGTGGATGTAGGGTCTCTGTTCTTAGCCTCCGTAATAAAGCTCTGAGGCTGCAGGCATTTCAGTTTTCACTATTGAACTCACATGATCCAGAAATTCAATATGTCAATTTATATTTGGAGATATACTACAGCTCCTCATGAAAAATATAGAATCATCTTCTTAGGCTCAGATCCAGTCAAGAAAACATAGTTGATAAACGTAGAAAACTGAAGTCATATGTTTAATGTAAACTTGCCCATTTATCTCTTGAGACATTAAGCCAACATAAGCATAAGGCAACCATCAGAACAATGGGAAGACCCTTTCTCCCTTCTCCTGAGCCATTGTGTTGTGAGAGCTGTGCTGGCCGATATCAAAATAATTCTCAACCCCTACAGCCCTAAGAGGGTGAGGTGGAAGACAGAACAAGGTGTATAACTGGCAGAAGCTACAGGAACTTCCCTTTTGCACAATGAGATAGACAACCCCTGAGGACAAATAGTGGAGCAAGGCTTCCAGACTATGTATTTGTCTCCTGTGTTATGACTCAGATGACTCAGACCCCAGGACAGCAATGTGTGAGGGAGGGAGGGTACAGGTGGGCTGTGGGCAGAGGTTCCCAGCATCGCTTCAGCCCTGTGGGAATGTATGTATGGTAGTGAGGGAAGGGGGCTGGAGCCAGGAGTGAGCAGAATACCTAGTCATCTTCTCTCTGATCTCAACTGCAGTGAAAGAACATTTAGATCCTTTTATCACAACTTGCCAATTTCTCTGAGGGGGTGGAAAAAGGAAAGGATTTATTTCTGTGTAAAAAGAGATAACATTTAGATTCGTGCTAGATTGGATTATATTTCCTTGTGCTTGGCTGCCATGTGCATATATATGTATATGATAAATTTATAGGAATATTAAAGAAAGAGAAATGCTTACATCTTTTAAGAGTAGTGCATTTTCTCAGATAATCACCCAAGGTAGAGATATAAAAAGTTTGACATAGGATGCAAGTCTAGGACATTATCCAAATGCCCTGGATCAGGTCATATTTTGTTTTTAATTTAAAGCTACTTAATAACAACCAATATTTGTATAACACTTTAAACTTTTAATAAAATGCCTTTACTTGTATTGCCAGGATTTTTAACCTGTAAAGAAAACATGTCTGAAAGGGAAATGTAAAAAAGCAAGGGAAAGATATATGTTATGGGTTGGGGTCAGGAATGGTCCCAGAGAACTAAAAATACTATAAAATCTTTATGGTGTAAAATTCATATTTTTTCAAGAATTACCCAGTACATAAATGACTTTTACAAGCATATAATAGTCAACTATAGACGATAAACAAAATTTCTAAGGGATTTTTTTTTTGCCTCAAATTCTACTTCTCAGCTTACCTGAAGTTATACTTATTTGACAGAAGATAATTTGATATAACCATCAAAAGAAGAACTTGCTGGTGAGGACTTTTGCAAGTGATTTAGAAGTGGAATCAGTAAGACATTGTGAGCATGAATTTTATAGTTTCATATAAATAGTATGAAGAACTTAAGAGAAATTTAAACACCAGCTTTCTTCTCCTAATAAAGAAGTTACAAATAAATTTCTTCTATCCTAAATAGAATGCTCAATGGACTTGTAAACTTTTCATTTTAAATAATTTTTTAATTTCATAATTTTAAAGGTCTCTCCAATCTTCCCTGTACTAAAAATTGCTGTTAGAATCTTTGATGATGTATGTTCATTTTTGAGTTTTGATCTATTCCTTCGTGTCAAACAAATTCAACCAGTTTTTGTTCAAAAAATGTCAAAATGATGATGTGACAAAGTTTGCCATTTTATAAGTACCTAATAATTTCCATCTTTCTTTCCAATACATTCTCATAGAATCAGCAGATTATGTTTCCTGCTTGTACTAATTTTTAAAAAACAATGTCAAAAAGCAATAAAATATTCAAATAACTTTAAAATGCATGGCTATATGACTAAAAATGATGACTGAGCTGAAAATGGGAATATTGGCAATCAAATCACACCTCGTAGTTTAAGAGATGAAGGATGCTGAAAAGTTAACATTTTTCCCTGCTATCCTAACGCTCAATTTGAGGTTCATCTGACTCCATCTCATTGCTTCTCCAAGTTACTAGAACTAGGTAAGCTCCATGAGAGTAGAGACTTTGTTGGAATTGTTCAGTTCTGTTTCCACTTGAACAGAATAACTTGGAACATATTAGGCCCATGATGAATGTTTGTAAAATTATAAGACAGACACAATTCTTATCCATGTTTCACAGATTTTTGCTCATTGTCTGTTCTTTGCAATAGATATAGCAGACAATAGTTATCCAACATAGAAACATATACCATGATTTGGCAGTAGAACAGATGAAGGAAGAGCTGGACCCATAGACTGCAAACCTCACAGGCGAGACAATTGAGGGAGGTGTCAAGAGTGAAGGAGAAATTAGTCTGGGTGCCAGGTAGCAGGGGAAACATTCTATTTCCTGGAAATGATTAAATGAAGGAGAAAGATGGCAGATCCAGGACCCAGAAAGGCCAGGATAATCTGTAGGGGATTAAAGTGGGTTCTCCTGTACCAAGGGGGATAAGAAGGAGAGGGTAGTGATGCTTAGATGCAAAGTATTGATTTGATCACCAAGAGATCTGTTATTGGGCCCACGCAAAAGTAAGATTAGGCCAACACCAAGCCTGTATTGATACTCCTATCTGAAGCACCTGACCTGTGGTTTCTTAAATTTTGATAACCTTAAGAAAAAAATGGTTCAGAACATAGAGTGGAATGGAAGCCATGTATAAGGCTAACTAGTCACAGCTTCTAAGAAAATAATCACCCCAGGATTATAAACTGTGGTGGCAGATAATTCTGTCTACCAACATTCTCATAATTATTGTTAGTGTGTTGGATGTGCCTGCAAGATTCATTAGTATTTGGCAGATTCTGCTATTGATTCCAAAGTATGGCTCCAAACCTAGGAAAAATCTCTTCTAGATGATATTACACAGACGCATTAAGAGGAGCCTAAAATAGGACAAGAGATTTGGCTTGATTTATTTAATTTTAAATTTAAGTATTAAATTGTTATTCGTTTTTAAATAAAAATCATTAAACAAATTGCAGCCATAGATTGTTAGGTATGACTAAAATTAAATAAATAAACATAAATTTTGAATCTCTATCTTCCTTAATCATTACCTTCATTAGGAAATAGATAATTATTTTCCCCTCTTATGAAGTACTGAATTATACACTTCTATAAATTAATTATTATACCTAATATGTAAAACTTAAACAATAATGTACACATATATAAGACACAAAATGGGGAATCATAACCACACTGGAAATATTAATCATTATAGTACTTAATATGGACCAAGGTAAGTCCTTCCTATATAGAATCCTATTTAATCCTCAGGCTTGGAAAGGCTGTTATTTTTTCTAATAGCAAACAGCTAGTAAATAGTAGAGCCAGATTCTGAACAAGAGACTATTTGATTCTAAAGTCCACTATACTATATGCCTAGAAAGCTTAAAATATTAGTCTCTTAGTGGTTATCGGTGAATATAAGATTTGTTCCTTTATAATAATAGTTATCGTTTTGTGTCTATGGAACACTTAGCTTCCACACTGTAAACGTGATAGTGTGTTACTCTTGAAACACATATTGCTAAAGGAAAGTTTATTTTTCAGTGCTATGACTTCTAGCTAATAATGGGAATTAGGGTGTGTAATTTAGGTATTTCATTAACAGAAATTATTCTCTGCCTCATTTTCCATAAATTAACATAATTAAAAATAAGCTGTATCTACCTAATGCGAGACGAATTAATTTAAATGTATTTCATTATAGCCTGATCTGTGTATCTATGCAAGAATTCAACGGATCTGGTCAACAAGAACATCTAGATCAGTTTGTGTGTTTCCCTACCTGAGTCAATTCATTGTTGTTACTGTCTCTCTGTCAGGAATAGATAACTTAAATCTTTCAGCAGAAACTCTTTTGGAGTATTCATTTTAAAAGGGATATTTTGAGGGTATAGTGTTCCAAACCCAAATAATCAAGAAAAGAAAGGGACCAGATTATCACATTCAGATAAAAAAATCAGAGGTCGGGCCGGCCCCGTGGCTGAGCGGTTGAGTGTTCGCGCTCCGCTGCCGGCGGCCCGGGTTCGGATCCCGGGTGCGCACCGACGCGCAGCTCCTCTGGCCATGCTGAGGCCGTGTCCCACGTGCAGCGACTGGAGGGATGTGCAGCTGTGACAGACAACTGTCTGCTGGGACTTTGGGGGAAAAATAAATAAATAAAATCTCTAAAAAAAAAAAAATCAGAGGTCAAAATACAGAAGAGATTTAGAGACGAAGGTCTCACAGATCAGACCATAGGCTAGAGCGAAAAAAAGACAGAAAGATCAGTAGAAAAGGCAACCCAGACAAAGAAAATGTTGGAGGCCTGGTGAGAATATCTTTCCCTTCACCTGGTCCTGTTGTACTCCAACTCCACCCCTGCAGCTACAGGGTTAAGACACCAGCTAACTTGATGGTAGTTGCCTTTCCTCCGGGCAACTCTCTGATAAGAATGCACCAGTATGAGTTTCTGCATTCCCAAGAAACCAAGAACCATGAGAACAAACTGGCCTGAGACGCTAAGAAAGTATGACCATAGGAGGTAGCAGGTGAGGAAGATGTTGGTTTGGGGTCTGGAGCATCTTGTAAGGTTGTATTTTCAAATCAGTTTGATTATAAAGATTATCGAGAATAGAGATTTTTTTTTTTAAAAACAACTGGACAGGCCTTCTCCTGGATATTCTAATTCTTGATGTACGGTAGGGCTCAAGAATCTACATTTTAATACATTCCTAGGGTGTTTTTATGATTAAGAATAGCTGATAAACACTAGTACATGCTAGGATTAAAAGGTTTGGGGATATTTAAATTGGAAAAAATGCTACATCATAGGAGCAATGTAATCGCTGATTTTAATTATTCAAATTAAGGCTGTGAGAAACAAGTTGTAGATGTACTAAATGTGGTTCTAGAAAACAACATGAAGAACTTCAGGAGTCATTTTAATTGATTTGTCAAATTATTCTATTATATAATAAAATTTACCAAACAACTTAAGAGATGCTTATTATAGAAAAATAACAAATCTATTAAACAAAAAGAAGATTAAAAATAATTAACCATATAAACATCCTACCAAAAAGGAATCACTATTAATTCTATTGTATAATAACATCTCAATACTTCAGTGACATGTTCCTGAGAGTCTCCATCACATGTGGATAAAACCTGTGTTTAGCAAGATTTTTTTTTGGTGAGGAAGGTCAGCCGTGAGCTAACAGCCGTTGCTAATCTTCCTCTTTTTGCTGAGAAAGCTTAGCCCTGAGCTAACATCTGTGCCCATCTTCCTCTATTTTGTGTATGGGATGCCGCCACAGCATGGCTTGATGAGTGGTGCATCGGTCTGCACCTGGGATCTGAACCTGCGAATCTCGGGCCAACAAAGTGGAGTGCACAAACTTAACCACTATGCCACTGGGCAGGGCCCCAGCAAGATGTTTCTGTAGAAAAAATGCTTAGAGAAATCTATTAAAAATGGTGTTCAGTATATTAAACATAATAAATCAACATGCAAGAGGGTCCCCTCTTTCCCCTCTTCCAAATCAACTGTTGGTTGGAATCTAAAAATACTTCTCTCATAAAAAAAAGTCTTAGAAATTTTATGTTCTGATTGGACATTTTGTGTTGTATTGGTCAAATCTGTGAAGGGATATAAAGGCTTGTCCACACTCCCTACTCTGGAAGGTGGAAATATTTAGATTAATTTAGTTTAGCCAACTTCCTCCAAGTCCCCTTAGTAACTGAGCAAGGTAATTATTGGACAAAAAGGAGAATTACAAAATAAAAAGTTCTCCTGAAAGACCTTCATCAATTTTTTTTCACAAATTATTGCAATCTACTGAGGAAGATTCTTCTACAAGCCTTATGTTAGTAAATTCTCTTCTTAATATTTTGAAATAGCCCATACTTAAAATGTCTACCACAGGTCTTTTCTCTCGTTAATTATGGCAAAATCTAATGTAAAAACCCAGGGTCTTGCTCTCTCTCTCTCTCTCTATATATATGTATATACGTGTGTACATATACACACACACACACACCCCCATGTGATATTTAGAAAGGAAGAATGGCTATAGTCTTTGCATAGCAAATTTCATTTCTTGCCAATTTTGTGAGGCAAATATAACATTATAAAATATATTACCTAAATATGCTGTGACTTTTGGTAGCCATACTTAAAAAGTACAAGTTGATTTTTAATGCAAATCAACTATGTACTGTGATTTGATCTTAAAATGCTTGAAATATTTCTGGACTAAGCATTAGTACCCAACAAGAAGGTTGAGGAAACAATGTTTTCATTTATCAGAATCTGAGGAATGTGCTGCGTTTCAGGGAAATGCCGGACACGTAACTTGTGATTCCAGCAGAGTAAATGCTAACCAACAACACTGTATGTTCTACTGTTGACAAGTGTTATCTCTTGCTTTGTCCGTCAAATGTGAAGGTAAGTTCCTATCAGAATTCCCATTGATAGAGTATTGGAGGTTAAATATGTTTATAGAAGGAACTTCTAGCAAGAAATGCCTGGGAGGGTACAGGAAGTAAAAGTAATCACTTTTCATTCTTGGAGTCACCATCTGGGGAAGTGTAAGACAGTATTTCTTAAACCTTAGCTACCAGCTCATTATAAACACTTCATTAGTGTTTTTCAGCTGCTCATTTGTCTCTCTTCTCTCCACCTGCATATCCTCCCAGCCAATTTTCAAGAATAGCTGTCCCTTTTCCCAGCTCTCAATGTGCCAAGCACTGGACAGATTCTGAAAGGCTTTGCTTCAAAGTGAAATGGAGAATTTGGCCAGGACTTAGCTGCCATGGAGACACCCTCAATATTTTTCTTTCAATACACATTTGTTTGAGTTGAGCATTTTTTCCCTTTTCATTTTCTTCTTAATGTCACATCTTCTTTCCCAACTGCTCCAGGGGTGTTCCTCCCAGTTTATAGGTTAAAAGAAAATCAGCATTTTCTTTGTCTCCTGCTTCTACTTGTTTAGCATAATTTAACCACTTCTTCCATTTCGAAGTCTATGATATTTACTTTTCTGAATCTCTATCCTTATTTTATCTGTCAACCTCCAGAATTCTCTTCTATTTCTATTGGAAACTTCAGAGTCTATTTAACCTTCTTCACTTCCATCCAAGCATCTGACAGCTTGGTGGTTACCATCAGCTTTTGCATTGAAGACTCACCTAACATCCTGTACATACCTAGCTTACTCCTTTCAAAATATTCTAATTCACCTCTTCAGATTATAAAATCATCACTCCATGTACTCATCGTCATGGAGAGCTGCTCTCGGCTTAATTTGAAAATAAGGCAATGTTGAGAATCTCTTCTATTTCTAACCCATCACCCTGTCCAAATACCATCATCGCTGTGCTGGAATGCTAATAACTTTATATTGGTTTTCTCTGAATCCACTCCTCCATTTCAATCTCTTCTCCATCCTGCAACTAAAGTACCTTTTTTCAAAATGAAGATTTGATATGTCCCATACCCTTTGCCCCACCTCCACTTTAAAAGATTTCAAGTTTTTCATTGTTAGAAAGATGGAGGCAGTGTTATAATGTTAAATTATAATGTTAAATGTTTGACAATCAGTTGGCAGGGGGTAGTGTGGGGTATTGGTACATAAAAAGCCCCAATTTGTAGAAGTTGCCAAATTTCCGTAGTTTACTCCTACAGTGGCAGATTTCAAGCTAGCAATGTGACATCACTGAGTGTAGTGTTGGGAAAAGATGTGCACATTCAGTTGTGGAGAGCCGGTGTACGCTGACTCTAGCACACCACTGGATAGAGGAAAATTGCTTAACTTGAACTTTAAGTCCCTGCTTCATCTGTCCCCTCTGACCTTGTTAACCTAGACTATCCACTGACCACTCTGAACCTTTGTTTAGTTTCTCAAATGTGCTCTGTGCTCTGCTCTCTCTAGCCAGAGGGACTTTGTACATGCTATTCCTTCTGCCTGGAACACTTTCTCTATTTCAACCTCGCCAAAATTAAGACCTCAGTACTACTGAAATTTTCTTAGGGAAGTCTTTTCTGATCCCTAATGCAAACAGACTAACCCAGACCCTCCTATTGTGTGCACACTGGGCATCACGTACTTCTTCCTCTCTGATTACACTGTTGTCATTTTTACATCTCTTTGTATGATTGTTTTATTAATGTCTATCTCAACCAGACTGTAAGCTCTGTAAATGCAAGGGTTATGCTGGGATGGGCTAATCATTGTATCATCAGTGCCTACGTTCAATGTAGTTCTAAGTGTAGTGTAGTTTCTAAAAAATGATAACAACATGTGTGTAATGAAAAAAATGAAGAAACCTTTATCCTTCTACTGCACAGTTCTTAATATATACTAGGAGTTCATTTGATGGTTATTGAATGATTAATGGAAGATTTCATCTACTCCATTTCCTCATTTATGCTGAAATGTTTTCACCTTTGCTATGAACTTTATTCCTCAATATTATTCAACCCAATATTATTCTCACTCCTTACCTGCTACTTTATAATTCTCCACTCCATCTATTATAATCCTCAAAGTCACTATTCCAAATTATTTAACATGCCATTATCATAGCTACAATCTGATGAACCAACAGTCCTTATTACATTTATATATGGGCACCACATTCTTACCATTTAGGAAAAATTCATTGGTGTTACACTTAATCGTGATCAGAAGATGTTGGATTGAAAAAATGATAGTAAATCAAATAATGAAAATGACAACATAAAATTATTAAAAATCATCTATGGCAAAGGGAAATTCATCTTTGATCCAGAAATTTTGTGAGGAAAAATATGATTATTTACAAGCAAATGTTGTGAGTGGGATCTTGAAAAATGCTTGACAGTACTGTATCATAGACACTCAGAGGAATGCAAGTCATTATATAAGTGGTAGATTTAATGAGCTCACTCTGGCATTCTGATTGCTAATATGGATGACATGTATGAATCAACCCGAATAATTAAAGAAGGTTCTCATAAAATCACCAGCAGCATTTAGAAAATATATTGTGATTCTAGTGAACCATGTTATGTAGGTGTTGATTCTTTAGCATAAATAATTTACTTGTATAAAAACAAACCAAATCAATATAAACTCTCTCCTGCTTGTAATGTCTGATTTTTCCCCTGATACCATTTTCAATTGAACATCTGTTGAGGTTGTTTCTACTGTTTTTTGTTTTGTTTTGTTTTATCTGTGAAAGTGAGGGTGACTCTCTTTTTGCCTCTGCATCTTTTGTTTAAGTCAGATGCCTCTGTTTCTTCCAAAAAGTCAATTTTTAAAAACTAACTTAAAAAAAAATGAGACAAAATCTATTCTATCAAGATCTCTATTTAAACACTATGTTTAAAGTTCTTGTTGCCTAGTGTTTTGGAAGCTAGAGGTATTTCTTTTGAAGTGTCAATCTGACTATTACCACGATTTTGATGGTAATTATAGTGGAATGCCCATATTTCAAAGAGTAAGATCAGAAGTTCATTTTAATCTCAGTGCTGAATGGATTTGGCAGTGTTTCTGTGGCTTTTGAGCCCTAAGTACATACATTTTCAATGCATTTTAATGTAATAAACTCATTGTTTGGGTTTATCTAGATGGTTGGACCAGTTGGCTATATTAGTAAACAGTTCAGTGGTTTAAACATATGATATCTAATTGGAGCTTGTTTTATGTGTAGACATTATCGGTGATTGCCACATGCTCTTTTATTATTTTTGAGTAAAATCAAACCACATATTTAATAATACATACATATTTGTTTCAGCCTTTCATTAGGGAAACTCTAAAACAGATTCTATGAAAAATACAAAAAAATGATATCACTCTTTGGTCCCAACTTGTGGGGATAAGACAAAAACACTGAAAATATAAAAAGAAAAGAGTAAAATGACTGACTACACAAGGCAAGAATATAACAAATCACAATGCAGTATCTGGTTAATTTATCAGATGAGGCATCTATGCATAAAATCCCATAGCAGCTTCCTTCCAAATGTAGAAACCACAGGAAATGCAAGAATAAATAAATGGAAATACACAGTATTAGTAGGATTTCACACACCATTCTCAATCCAATACAGGTAAGTGGACAAAAATATGTGAGGATGTAGAAAAACTAACATAAGTAAAAATGTACATATCATGATTATACGTTGTAATTGGCACCCAATAATAGGGAATATACATATTCAAAAATATACATAGGACATTCATGAAAAGACCATATATTAGCTTGCAAAGACAAACTTCATAGGTTTCATAAGTCAAGATTAATACTAACAACAATCTCTTATCACAAGGCAAGAAAACTAGACATTAATAACAAGGTCAAAAAACAAAAAGCTTTTCTACACCGAAAGGAAAACAAATTCTTAGGTCAAAGGAAAAATGTAAACTGACATTTCAAAAATAGTTAGAAAATGATAATGACAATAAAAATCAGTACATTCTAGAATCTAAAAGATAATATTTAAAAGATGTTACAGGAAGACTCATAGCACTAATTACTTAGATCAATAAAAATACATGAATGAAAATATATATATTAAATATCCAAATGAAAAATATTGAAAAACTATACTGAAAGAAAATAGAAGAAATGATATAACAAAGATCAAAGCAGAAAGTAATGAGTAAGAAACAAAGACTTAGGACTAATGAAAAAATGTAAAACTTGGTGCTTTATAAAAAAATAATTAAAGTAGGTAAATCATTATTTAACCCAATTAATTTAAAAAAGGAGGAAACATAAATATAAAAGAACATGACAAAGGAAAGATAACCATTGAAACAGTTGATTTAGAAAAAATATAGGACTACATTGCGTAATATACAAGTAAATTGAAAAATCCTATATGATGTGGATAACTTCAGAGGAAACAGAATTTTCCAAAAATAAACTACAAAAGAGAGAAATTTAAGCAAACTCCATAAAAGAAATGAAAAATTTATCAAAGAACTACCCTAAAAATGAGTACCAGGCCTGAATGGTTTCATAGGGGAATTCTACCAAACCTTCACAGACCAGATTATCCCAGTGTTACTTCCATTGGTTCAGAGGACAAAAAGATAAACTATAAAGTAAGTAGCCCTTCCAGAATGGTCACTTGAGTAGCTCTGCAGACCCCTTGCCCAAGGAAGAATCATATCTGGTAAAAATTAAAATAACCACTTAAAGCCTCCTAAAATTGTCCTACAGAGTACAGTAAATGGAGAAATTCCATTTCAAAACATCTTCTAATTCTCAGTAACAACGGCAAGAGTCTGTGGCGTTTGAGCCATGACTCACTCCTTCACTTGCCTTTCTGCAGCACAGAGATGCAGAAGTTCTATTCTGGGTGAGTGCAGCCAAGAAAACAGACCTCTCTCTTCTCCAAGTTCCCAGCCTAGGGTGACAGTTTCTCCCCAAAGAGGGAGACTACCAGCATTTCTCATCCATATCCCACTAGCTTTTGGTTGCAGGAGCTCTGTTAGAGGCAAAACCAGCTGAGAGGTCTGGGGCTTACTTCTTTCCCTGGCTAACAATCATAGAACAGACATTCTACTCCAAGCAGGGCAGGCAGATAATATTGGACCCCAGTTATCCTCCCTCATCTTATTCATAAGACAGAAGTTCCACAATGGAAGGCAAGTTGAGAAGTACAGGGGCTACTGCCCCCACTCAGTGATCACTTATAGGTCAGATGTATCACTGTGTCCCCATCCCCAGCTCAAAAGCAAGGACACAGAGGTTCTCCCCAAGAGGAGAGAAAAGTCATAAGAACAGAGAGCTCCACAGCTCATAGCTCTCACTAATGGGACTGACTTTATTTTCGTAGAGCATGGGGAATTTCAAGACTAAGGGCACTGTGGAAAACAAGGGAGGCATTGATGGTAAGTAATTAAGAAGGAGCTGTCAGTCCTATAACAGCAACAAGGGAAACCACAGGGCAGCTAGAAGTTTAATGGAGAGAACCAGGAAAAGAGACACATAAAAAGAGCGTTTCTGGTATCAGAGCAAGCATCAAAGTCTGGCCTCAAAGACTAGTCCTTCAAAGAGCTCAAATTTAATTTGATCGGATTGAGTAATTTATTCTCCAGGGACAAATTATTGTCAAAAACAATAGAACAATCAGTTAGCAATTAGTGGAGGTTAACAACTGAGAGAATTTGTCACTAACAGAGCTCCCTTACAAGAAATACTAAAGGAAATTCTTCAGGCTGAAAGTAACACCAGAAAGCAAAAGGATAGGAAAAAATAAAACATGCAACAGCCAACATAAGAGAGCTAAAGTGACTTTAAACAAACAAACAAAAAATAATAATAGAAATAAATAAGGACATTATATAATGATAAAAAGGTCAATCCACAAGGAAGATATAATAAATATAAACATATATACACCTAACAACAGGCAAAATCCATGAAGCAAAAGTTGACAGAACTGAAGATAACAATAGACAATAAAAGCTGATGGAGCAACAGAAACTCTCATTCATTGCTGGTGGGAACGCAAAATATTAGAGCCACTTTGGAAGACAGTTTGGCAGTTTCTTACAACGCAAAACATAATTTTACCATAGAGTCCAGCAATTGCATTCCTTAGTATTTACCCAAAGGAGTTGAAAATCAATGTATTCTTGCTTAACATGATAATATATATTTATACCTTAGCCAAAAGATAGCATTTTATTTAATGGAAAACAGAGAACATATTCAGTGAAATTTAGGATAGACAAAATGCTTTATATATCTCTACTACTATTTAATTGTATTGGAGTTAGTATACAATGCTATCAGCTGTGCCATATATGGGAAAACTTGGAAAAGTATGGCAATCAGGGAGCTAACCAAAGATATTATAACATATTACAAAACTCTTATAATTAAAACAGTATGACCTCAGTATAAAAATAAGAAGATAAAATAATGGAACACAGTAGAAAGTCCAGAATCATCCTTAAGAGCAAATGAAAATTTATATGTATATTATGAAAGTAGCATCTAAATTGCTAAAAGAAAGATATTTGAAATGAACGGTGTTGGGACATCAAGGTACCCGTTTATAAAAATATAAAATTGTATCCATACCTCTTACACCATATACCAAATAAATAAATGGCTCAGATTTAAATTTTAAAAAATATGAGTAATAGAATACAGGAATAAATTCCTTTGTAACTTGAGAAAGCTTTTTAACCAAAGTTCAGAAATAATATAAGAAAGAAATGATAAATTCAACCTCACTAACATGAACAGACAAATATATGAATCAAATTAAAATCAAAATGACACTCTTGGAGAAAATATTTGCAATTTTTATCACTGACAAGGAATTAATCTTATTAATATAAAAAGAGCTCTTAAGATTGAGAATAAGAACAAAAACCTAATAGAACATGGGAAAAAGACATAAATAGGCACTTAGAGATGAAGGAACATGCTTCAAACATATAAAACATAATCTAGCTCAAAATAAGAAAAATATAAATTACAAAAGTGTGCACATTCTCTGTTGGTGCAGCTATTAAAAAACAGACTCTCTCTCACATATTGCTGGTAGGAGTGCAAAATGGTAAAATTCAAATGTAAGGTACTTTATCAGTATCTCTAAAAATTGTATAGGCATTTACTCTTTGACACAGCAGTTCTACTTCTAGTGATCTACCCTGAAGTTACACTTCCTGTTGTGCTGTGTAGGGAATCCTCTGTTGGTTAATGGATGTCCATTTAGTTGTTAACTTAGAGGGGAGAGACAAAGGGAACAACTCACTCCACCATGATGCTGATGTCACTCTCACACTTCCACAAATGCAGAACAGTATATGCACAATGTTATTATTTGTAATAGCATATGTAAATGTTATTTGTATATGAAATAGCATTATTTGTAAAACATTGGTAATAAATCCAAATACATACATTACTAAGTAACATACCTTAATAAAACAAAAGTAAATTATTTTATAAATTACAGCATACTCAGTTATGCAATGTCAAACTATAATGAGGAAGTCTCTATATAGTAATGTAATGTGATTTCCAGGACATATTTTTAAGTGAAGAAAACAAAGGTCAAAGCACTGCATATAGTATGTTAATGTTTGTGCAAGAAAGTAAAAACACATGCACATTTATATGCTTCTGAGCAAAGAAAATACACTGGAAGGATAAATTAGAAATTAATTTATATAAATGGTTTTCCTTGAGGATAGGGATTGGAGTAGAAGGACTAGGAATGAAAGCAAAATTCAGTGTACCTTTTAACATAGTCTGATCTTTGAACTGTGTACTTATTTTTCATATTTATAGTTAAAATATTAAATAAAATATACTAATTCATTAAAAAATATATAAATATCCCACCATTTATCCATTGATCTATTGATTCATATATCATTTGTCCATTCAGTCTACAAATATTTATTGGGTGCTTTCTTTGGGTCAATAACCCATTCTAAATACAACAGAAACTAGACGGCATGGTACCTGTTCTCATGGAGCTGATTTAGCTAGACTTGCCCTTTTCAGCAGGAATGCTCCTTCTAATGGGCCATGTAGTCCATTTTAGACCTGCCTGGGCTCCACAGCATTTGTATGCATGACCCTTGATTTAAAGGAATAATTTTACAATAAATTTCATAGTCAAAATCTCAATCTATAGGAATGACATATTTGGGTTATGCTCAGAGCAGCAAGATGTTTAATACAGAGCTAGGGACAGATGCATGGACTGCCATTGTGGAATACACTGTGGGATGGTCTTTTAGAAAGAACTTCTCGAATATTTATCTTCTATGGTTACTCTCTGAAAGAAATAATGATAATAACTCCACTCTATTAAGTTATTTCCTATGATCCAGACATCCTGTTCAGGGCTTTTTTTCACGTCCTGTTTTTTATCTCCATAGAAAGTTACCCTCATTTTACATATAAATAAACTGAGGCATATAGATGTTAACAAACTTACTTGATGTATTGAAAAAATTACCTGAGATGAAGGTAATTGGGTGGAGCGAGCACTCTAGTCTTATTCTTTCTAAATTCAAAGCTTATATTCTTTCTCACTACCCCTAGTATGTCTAAAAATAAAAACATAGTTTTCAGAGGAAAGAGGTCAAACAGTACCGGTCGAAAGAAAGAATAAGCCCAATATATAGAGACGAAGATAGCACGGAATGCTTTGATAAATGGATATCTATATGCCTCATATTGAATATCCATTAACAGGCAAATCTTAAGGAGATGTTAAAAAGAATAAGTCGTTAGTGAGGTTTACTTTATTAAACCCGAAATTTATTGTAATAAATAAGAATATGCTTTATTTTCCCCTCTATTGTTTTTAGTAACAAAAATAGAGTGTTAAAAAAATTTTCTTGGCCCAGACAAATTCATCCCAAGTTTGTACTTGGGAATGCAACTACTAGACTCCTGTTTTTGTTTACTAAAGGATTTTGGAGATTGGGGGAAACAGACAGAAGACTGGAATAAGGAGGGCAGTTTTGACTTTCATCAAGATGAAGCAAGTGTATGTGAGCACTATAAATGGTTGAGGTTAATGGAGATTCTAGACAAAATTGTATAAAAGATTATTTAAATTGATGTATTGTGAACACTAGAGGAAGATTTCTGAGAGTTAGTATGGTTAAGCTCTTGTCAGTTTAATCCAGCTTTCCAACTTGGTGGGATTACTAGATCTGGGAAGTGAGGTTGATACAGATTATAGTATAGATAAGATTTTCAACAGAGTCTTATACGATTTCTTTTTTTTAAGAAAAAGAAATATAAATTTGATAGATGAAAAACTGGGTGGGCATATTACCGGTTAATGGATTACCCTAAAAAAGTGCTTAATCTCACCAATTTTGCTTTCATATTATATGGCTAATTTGTGGACTACATACAAATTTATAATTGCTGCATGTTTCTCCTACTAATATTTTTGCCTCAGATTCCATTTCTCTAATATTATTTTTGATGCTTCTGTTGTCTTATAGGCAGCATGGCCTGGCATATCTTGTTCCATCATCAGTTGCATCCTTTTCTGTATGGTGTTGTTTGAAAATAGCATAGAACTAGATTTTTTCTTTTTCCTTTTTTTTTTTTGAGAGGAGATCAGCCCTGTGCTAACATCTGCCAATCCTCCTGTTTTGTTTTTTTTTTTGCTGAGGAAGACTGGCCCTGGGCTAACATCCGTGCCTATCTTCCTCCACTTTATATGGGACGCCACCACAGCATGGCTTGCCAAGCAGCGCGTTGGTGCACACCCGGGATCCGAACCGGCGAACCCCGGGCTGCCACAGCAGAGTGCACGCACTCAACCACTTGCACCACTGGGCCGGCCCCTTCTTTTTCTTTTGTAAATACAGTCTGATACCTGCCATTTCATGGGTGAATTTAATTCATTTACATTTTTTATAAGTATTGATATTTATGGAGATTATTTCTTCAATATTATTTTCTGTTTTCTATTTAGAATTTTACTTGGTGTCTATTTACTTCTCTATTTCTTTTCTGGACTAACTTGTTGAAATATTCTATTCCCCACTCTTTTCCCTATCCTGTTTTTTACGCTTATGCTGGGCTGAAAGCCATAAATTATATTTCTTCTGTACTTTTTTAATTTGTTAACCTAAGCAATTAGTTATTAAATTTCATGATACATATCCAAGCTGACAAACAAAACTCATTTGAGTAACCATGGTGTGGTGGGGGGAGGGAGTAGGAGTTGGGTTTGAAGATGAAGGGAAAAAATAATAGCAATAAAATAAATAAGAAGGGCCCCGGTCCAGGCAGATAGCTATGGACAGCCAGGACCTGTTCAGTGTGATTAACTCCTCTCTATATTCTTGGGGTACTCAAAATAAAGCTATTCAAAATTATCTCTTCCTAAATAGGAAAGATTTTAACAAATGTAATTAATTTTCAAACAACCTATATTATTGTTAACTAGATTTAATTTCATCTTTTTAAAGACTATTATTTTCTGTTTTGTCAACTTATTTTTATATTATGTGTCTGCCTTTTGAGTTCACTTTGCTTTTTGCAAAAATGTGTACAAAATGTTGGCAAACTCAGAAAGCCTTTATAAGTCTGAAAGTGTCTTTATTTTGCTCTCACCCTTGAATGAGAATTCACCTCAGTAAGAGCTCCAGTTGTCAGTTAATTTCTCTCAACATTGTGAAGGTATCGTTTCATTCTCTTTGGCTTCTGTTGTTTTCCGGAAGTCTGTGTCAATCTAATTGCTGCTCATTTGTAGGTAATCTCTTCTGTGGCTGTTGGCATTTAAGATTCCTTCAACTTTTTCTATTCTGCAGTTTCACTGCAAGGTGTCTCCTTAGGGATTTGAGTTTATTTACCCTGTTTTTTTTTGCACAGAGTATGCTTTTGATCTGAGGCATATTGTCTTCCTTCAGTTATGGAAAATTAAAAGCTGTTATCTCTTCAAATATTGCTTTTATCTTATTCTTTCTTATCCCTGAGACAAGCTTCGGAATCATATTGACTGGATTCAGATTCTGAGCAATCATTAACTACGTGGCTGCAGATGATTTTTGTAACATTTCTATGCTCTGGTTGTCTCATCAGCAAAATGGGGATAATGTATACACACACACATATACGCACATATACACTAATAGTTTCTGAAACCATGCTTCTTTATTATTCCTCTATATTTCCTATCTATTTCTGTGTGTCTTTTCCTAATGATCTCTTCAGTCTTGTCCTGTCTAGTCTATATTTTGAGTAATTTCAAGTGTATCCTTTTTCATTTGCGAGTTTCTAAACAGTTTTTGTTAGTTTGTTGTTTCCTGCTTGTTTTTGTTGTTTGTTGTTTCCTACTTGTTTTTGTTCCATGACTTCTTCCCTTTTTATTTTATCTATTTATTTATTTTTTTGTTTATTTATTTATTTATTTCTTGGTGAGGAAGATCGTTGCTGAGATAACATCTGTTGCCAATCTCCCTCTTTTTTTGCTTGAGGAAGATTGTTGCTGAGCTAACATCTGTGCCAATATTCCTCTATTTTGTATGTGGGATGCCGCCACAGCATGGCTTGATGAGTGGTGTGTAGGTCCACACCTGGGATCCAAACCCATGAAGCCTGTGCTGCTGAAGTGGAGCACACGAACTAACCAATATGCCACTGGGCTGGCTCCTGATTTCTTCCTTTTTTAAGTGGAAGATTTGTTCATGCATCTTGTACTTTTGTTTTGCAGACCCCCAATTTTTTGTGATTGTACCGCGAATTCCAGTCTCTATTTTTATATTCACCTAGCCATACCAAGCAGCTTTGGGTACCTCTGAATGGTCCTAGGAACGCCCAAACCTGAACTAGATCTTTCATGATATTTCTGAATTTTTTTCAGTAAAGATTGGCTGGGATATTGCAGACATAGTCATTGAGTCAGAGAGCTGTTTGGTTCATTTTCTAGTCAAAAAGTAATGCCTTTTCCCTCCTACCTCCTTCACTCTATCCACAACTTCCTATATGATGTAACAACATAGGTCAGCCAACAGATTTTTTGGCTTACATGTTTCAATTAAAAAAAATTGATCCTTAATTTTTCCCTAGAATGCCTATCCTACCACATTGCTTCAAGAAGTGAGTCTACTTTTGGTCTCTGGTTGGAAATGGACATTACCATATGAGAACTTAACTCCTGGTCAACACTGTCTGATTCTAAACACGAAGCCCAACATGCCCACAGCATCATATCTAATCTCTACTTTGTGTTTTTGTACTCTCATGGTCCAAAACAATATCTTGTTTTTGAGCTCAATTTTGTCTTTTCATGTATTATTTGTTGTTAGTATGCATTTGGAGTGGGGTATGGGGTGGGAGGATGACTAAGGAGAAATTCATGGTGTCATCTTGATCAGAATTCCTCTATCACTTACTTTTCAATGCTTATTATTCTATGCAATTCCCGTATTTTTGGACATTTATATTGTACCTCCACAATCTGTCTAGTAATAAAATATACTGAATATGTATAGCATGCTATTTGAAGAACAATTGAAAACATTGAGGATTTTCAGTTTAGGAAAAAAAATAGGCTTGGAGTGGAAGGCACAGAATAACAGTTTTCATATATTTGAAAAGGTGTCAAGTGCAAAGGGATTTACTTCACTAGTATTTGCTGAACTGAAGAAAGTCAGTTTGACTAAATAAGGAGAAGCCCTGAGCTATGGAAAGATGGAGTGACAGCCTGGAGATACAGTGACTCTCCCAACCCTAAAATTTTTACTCATAGACTGGGTGGCCATTCAATAGCTTCTACAATGGATTTAAATATGGAATATATAGGTGGATTACAGTAGATATGCTGCAGGTCCTTCCTACAACTGAGTTCTGACTTTAATTGAGTAGAAAGGGGAATATAGAAAATTCTGAGATTATCTTTTACACTAAAGTCACCAACTTGAGGTCTCCACCCACTTCCAAGAACAAATGGATGATATCCTGGCTATTTTGTCAATTAAAGCAATCTGCTATCAATATCAGCTAGTTTCTTATATAATAAGAGAATTACCTCTTAGATGCATAGTTTTGGCTTGTAGATCATGGTTCTTTGAATTGAGGCTTAGTGTGTTTATTTACTTAACAAATTCATAGCACTTACTGTGAGCAGGAACTGTTCTAAGTGCTTCACAAATATTAACTCACTCAATTTTCAAAAACTCACATGAGGTAGGTAATAACAGTGTTCCCAGTTTAGAGATGTAGAAAACTGAGGCGTAGAGAGGTTAAGTAAGAGTCTCGAGGTTATAGAAATAGTAATGACAGGGAAAGGATTCAAATCCAGGAAGTCACAGACCTGAGTCTTTGGACTTAATCATTACACTGCTCAACATAAAACCATTCAATAAATCACAGCTACTATAAAGTTCTTTAGCTACAATGCGTTTTATGTTGGAGGATACTAAAACTGTTATTTACTTGTTAAATCTGGAATGAATTCATTTTATATAATAATATACAGCAGTTTTATTGGCCCAGAATATATTACCTATTTTATAAGATGTATATGAAAGTAAAAACAAAGAAGGAAAATAGAAATATTACAATGGAATATCAAGCTAAAATTTAATTATTCATTGGCATCTTTAAATTCATTGACTGTCTGCTTTTCCAAATAGCTTTTGGGTGTTAAGAGTGGAAATTAATTGTTTAATGCATGCTTTCCTTTCAAAGAATGAGTATTAAGGTAATCATGTGAACACATAAGTTTCACTAAAGGACTCCAGTGTGATAAATCACTTTATTAGGAAACCTAAAGGAGCATTAACATTCCATCCATGACTTATCTAACAGCAACCATATTTGTGGGGTGATTTGTATGGAAATTTTTAAAAAGAAATTGATATTGAGGTTATCTAAGGATGGCTACTTTATATGTATGATTTATGATCAATTGTGAGCATGGTGTTTACCATGCAGACACAAGAAATAAATTGAACAACGAATGCAAATCACAAAAAGTCAAGAAAAGTACCCAAAGACTATTATATTGACACATGCTCCCAGAAAATTGTGTGCCCATTCATGTTCCCTCAAATTGTTGATATATACATAAAATAATGCCATGGAGAATTTTCACCATGTCTAATAAAATATGTTACAGATGCACTCCGTTTACATGAAAGGACTTCACTGGTATTCAATATCATAAGGCTTTTAAATGCATGAAAACTTAGATGGATAGTTTTTCAGATAGATAGATGACAGATTGATTTTGCTGCTAGATAAAGGGAATACATTTAAACTCTAATTTTCATATATTAAATATCAAAAATAAAAGGCACAGTTACTTGAAAAATATGTTCTTTGCTTTCTTGCAAGTGCCTAAAGAGAGAATAAGTCCTGATCTCTTTTTCCCTGGTGGTGGTGGGTGTAGATCAAGAAAGTCAAGGAGTAATTAAGATTGAACATTTTCCCTATTTAACATTTTTCAAGTTTATGTGGAAATGTCTCTAATAATATTTCATTGAAGAGCTGGTTTCAAACTAAGCCAATTGATTTGTTGGCAATAACTGATTGTTCTGATAAAAGGATAAAAAGTGGTCTATGAAATTTCCTGTAACTATGGCCATAACTCAATTTATAATCTGCGTGTAGATACTACCACAGATGAATCCTGACACAGCTTTAACTTTTATTTGCTCTGGGAATGGTTTCATACCCATTCATGTGACTGCCTCAGCAAGTGGAATAAGTCATGATATAACTGCAGCTGAATTATCTCTGTGGTGATAGTCATTCTTTCTAAGAGGAGATAGTGGCCCGCTCTCCTGAGTTACGAGGTAAATAGTTAACAATGATAGTTTCCCTTCCTAATGCACTGACTGTTATTTTCATCCCTGAATCTACACTGGGTAACTGGGGCCTACTGGAGATTCTTGAACATGTTTTGAATGTGGCACTTGCAAATATAGTTTCTAAATAGGCTTACCATTATTATAAACAATAAATGTAGGCCCCATTTATGGAATTCTCATTATGCGACAAGCATTGTGATAAGCTCTTTAAATACTTACATAGGTATCCGCAAACACTATGAGGTAAACCCCAAGATCATCATGGCTTTATTCTATGTTATATGCTTGGTGCATAGCATTTACATAATAAATGATCAATACAGAGAAAACAGTGTGGTAAAAATTTTCTTCCTGGAGTTCATGAACTCCTTAACTCTATATCAAAAGAACTCTTATGATTTCATGGACTCCAGGTTAAGAACCCTTGTAGAATCCTCAGTTAACTAAACTCTAATCAGCATTGTGGTCAAATTCCATCATGCTAGGCCAATGGGTGGAGAGGTTGGTCTTCTTGAGGTTATGGACTCTCCTCTAAGTACATTCACTGTGTATTCCCATGAGTACATTGACACAAGCTAAACTATATTTTATTTTAAATATTTAATCCTATTGTCTCTATTAAGCATACTTGTATTTTTATATGAAAACGGGTTTCGCTTTACTTCAGAGTACGCTAAGTCCTGAGATCCCATACCTGAATGTATACACATATCAGCATTGCTTTGAACTCACCAAGATAATACCCAGTGCTCCACTGTTGGAGCCTGACCTGGATCTTCAGTGCCATGTGGAAACTACTTAATCCACAAAACTGGAGTGTCATCAGTGGAATTTTTCAGTTAATTATCCATATCTACATTATGTCTTGAACATCTTTTAAACAAGGTGTGTTTTAACTATGTTTCACTCACTACTGGCAAACTATCCTGTTTTCCTGCCACCTCTGCTATGATCGTACAACAATGAATATACAATATTTAGAGATGCTCGTTGTTGTGAAATTACTGATTTATTCAATTTCCTCAGAATCACTTTGCCATGTACCTCAAAGCTGAGGTAGTTTGAAGTTCAAGTCGCAATTGTAACTTAATACAAACCTCTTCTACACATGAAAGCATAGTAAAATAATTATTGCCTGGGAATTTCAAAAACTTTTTACAGCTCCCTCTATTGCCTTCTTGCCAAAATTAACTATCTGCTCATTTATTCTAAATTGTGTAGTTAACAAAGACCAAGAAGATTAAAATTATGTGTAAAGACAGCATAGCGCAGCATTTAGTATTTCCTTTTGTAAATACTGCTCTCCCACGCTTAGTTAAGTATTATTTAAGATACTAGTGAATCTTTATAGAGTGTTCACATCATTAAAAATTTAAGCTGGACATTAAAACATGTATGAAATTCTGTCAAGTATTATTAATGATTAACCAATGAGGAAAAATGTTATTACAATGTGTTCAATCATTAATGTCCATTAAATCCACTTGGTAAGTGTAAGTAGAAACAATAGCAACTACAATTCTTGCTCTCAAGTAGTCCTTTACATATTATAAAGAAATGAGGGTCTTACAACACCAATCAATAAATGATGAAAGGAGACCGCACACGGTGGCTGTAATTTGAATGGGCCTTTCACAGAAATCTTATTATCCTCCTACTAGAAATAGTGCCGAACAGACATTCTGCTTCCCACTTTGTAACCAAATGCCTGTGCATGTAGCACTGTGATTATATTACTATCTTGAGCCTTAGATCATCTTCAGCATCACAGAGTTCTGAAAATCCCATTAGGAAATCATTTCAAGGAAACATAAATGTTCTTTGAGATAATCTTCAATGTTTTTCTAATTTTTTATAAAATGTCTCCTCTAAACCTCTTCTCAGAATGGGGAATTAATCCACTTGTATGTATGCACAGAGGGATATGTATATACCGTTTATTTACTTTCTATTTTAATGGATCTCCTAACTAAATATAACACATGTAATGCAAATATTTGCCAAATTTTATATGGGCTGTGCTTAACATGTATAATACTGGCATTTATAACTGAACTGATCCTGGAAAAGCTTTCCTGAATAAAAATTATTTTTTTAAAAAAAGGAAAGAACGTTGTTGAAAAATTGAGTTTTTACTTTTTCTTATGATTTTGTGGTCTAATGAAAAATAAATACATCATGAAATTTAACCCAATTTCCTTTCACTTTCAACTGATCCTCATGGACTTGAGGGAATCTGTCTTTACATACATCCCCAAGGGAGACTTCCCACCCAATTTTTTGAGTGAGTCAGCATCATTCAATTTTCACTGGCTAGTAGTTAAAATAGGTACAGAATTTACATTGAAACCCTTATTTTCTACTTTCGGATGTTGATGGATCAGCAGAAGGCTCACACTTAACCATACTGATTGTAAGAGATAGTAAAGGCTTTGTATCTTCTGATAAATTTAAGTATCATTTTTTCTCTTAAATGTTTATTCCTGTTTTAATTATGAAGACCCATGATTTACTCCTGTAATCTGTCTTCCTTAATCTTCCCAGCTAAATTTAGAATTCTTGCGTGTCAAAAATTGTTGGCATTTGGCCATTTGTTGAATTTCTTCCTGATATCCTGACATGAATAAAAATGTGATTATTCTACTCCAGTTACAAAAAGTAAGCATCATTTGTGGTTGTCTGCCAGGTCCTAATAATACCCTTTCCTCTGAGAACACATCCGCCCAACCTCCCACTATTCCTATGCCCCAGAAAAATAAAGCAGAGCACAGCTATGATTGTCCTACAGGGTCCTACCTCCTGGCCGCAGCTGATCAGGGATAGATGTGTCCCGAAAGCCAGGCTAGTCAGATTCTCTTTCCTAGGAATTTAGAAGTGCGAAAGATTCTAGTTCAGTCTGAGTTGTTTGCTTGGACTTAAGTTATGCTACCCTGATAGATGTAGGTGGGGAGGAGCTGCTTTATACACAAAAAAGTGGAGAAAGCCAGTCTATATACAGAGAATGAATAGATGTTCAGTTAAAGCAGAAAAGAGTGAGAGTGAGAGAAAGGAATTGGGGGAGGGGAGACATTGGCTGTCTTATAGCTTTCCAGGTCTTAGTTTCACTTAAGAAAACAGCCAATTTTGAAATTTTTTGGACTCTTTTATTAATGTCACATCAATGAGTTTCACAACTTTATAGCAATTTATATTTTTTCATAAGGCAAAGACAAGTTCTTGCATTTTTTGTTTTACCCTGAAGCACATGAAAGAAGTCCTGTGTCTGAATCCTGTAGCTCTTCTTCCAGGTTTGGGAAACACACTTCAGACGTTTTCTTTTAACTGATGTTTGTCGCATATGCTACATGACTTGGTTTCCTAGGTAACAGTGTGTGTAGACTCAGTTGTAAATTTTCTTTCTCTTTCCTTGAGCTCATATTTGGGGGGAGTTCCAAAATATATATGAATTTCAGGATCGGAAATTTCCCTCTTATTCTCCACTACCTCTTGCCACCTGCCTCCTCAGAGGATCTATATTTATCAACTTCCAAGCAGGGTTTGCTGTTCTCCAATTTTCCCACAGGCTCTTGGGAGCTTATTTCTAGCTTTATGACACTCCCAGCTTATGCTACCTAATGAGTCATAGGAATGATTTAAAAATTTCTATATAATGTAAAATTATAATATTAAACCATTCACTGAACATTCACTGAATACCAAGCACCTGTCCTTTATATACACATTACCTCATTTGATCTACACAACAATCCTAGACACTAATTATGATTATCATTGCTTCTTGGTAGGCAAGGAAACTGAAGTTTCATGATGGTAAATGACTTAATCAAAGCCAAAGCTAATAACTTAGTGAGGTCAAGACTTTAGTCCATGTCTGTAAATGCCAGACTCACATCCTGAGTCAAAACACCACGCTAGATAATCCAAAACCATGTATTTTGCTTATATCTTTGCATCAACGCATATGGGAAGGCAGGAAGAGAATCAAGCTCCCTTTGTTTGGAGCCCCAGAGGATACATGGTAGAGATAAACATCCCTATCTACATAGGGAGAAATTTGACTTGCAGTGTTTATTATCATACATTTGTCTCTTAAGGGCAGGGAGAGCATTGCATATCTCCTGTCTCACCCATTACATAATGTCTTATTGGTGGCAGGCTCTTAATAACAAGTTGATTGATTAATAATTGGAACTATGAATGCAGCCTGTACTGCCATTGCCAGAGCAACCACTCTAAATTGTAGCCTCTCCTTTTACCTCCATAACATAGCTCAATGCAAAAGTCATCTATGACATTTCTTTTTTCAAAATTTCCTGTATATAGCCAGAAAAGATCCTTGAATGAGCATCTAATAAAATATATAAGTATATGACAGAAAAGCTTGGATTTGGGGCTTTTTCTTGGCCATTTAAGTTCACAGTGATTTCTCCCGCTTCCAACTTCCCATAACACTCCTCGTGTGATAATGGCACTGATTCACCATCTGAGAAAATCAGGGATTGGTGGAATCCTGCCTTTCATCATTATTTTTCAGACAAAGAAACTGAGAGTCAAAGAGGTAAAGGGGCTCTCCTAATGATCCACCTCACATACAACTGGGACTAAAGAAGAAGAAATAGAATTGGGGTTTCCCAATCACAAGTCCAGTGATCTATCTGTTACACCTCACATAACCACACTGGTCGTTACTGCTTTGGTCATCTGTATTAGTCAGGGTTTGGTTACAAAGAAAATAAACTGACTTTGGATAATTTGAAGAGAATTGAACATATGTGAAAAGCACCATAAATTGCACAGAATTGGTTGAAAAACCAGGTCCAAAAAGTTAGCAGAGGTTGAGAGAGACTGAGCACTCAGAACAACTGCCCAAGTCCTGTCATCCTTCATGACCACAGTAGCGAGTTGTGGGAACAGCTATAGCCACAGGGTCACTAGTGGCACTTTCCCACCACTGCCACTGATCTTGGGATGGTTCCCAGACTGGCTTCTGCTTATTTGCATAAACCACTCCAGAGTCAAAGTCCCAGCAGGGGGTAGTCCAGGGTAAGGTCAGGACAGAGGCCCACATTTTAGCTGCCAATGACCTAGAAGACAACAAATGTGCCCCCCTCTTCAGTTTCCCTAGTGGAAGATAAAACCTTGTCCTTCTCTCTTGAGATATCCCCAAACAGAAAAGATTCAGAGATTGGGCAGCTGCAAGTGAGAAGTGTCCACTAAACATTCAAAATTGTTTATTTTATTGTCAAATAAAAAGTGCACTGGACAATTTAAACAGGCAAGGAAGACTTCATTTAAGACTACTGCAATAGCGGGGAGAGCTTGAACTCAAAAAGCAGGAGCGTTTTTTAAGTACTGGGAGATAGTGAAAAGTACTGGAGGAAATTAGAGAGGAGGCTGGTCATTGGAAGTAGGCCATCTGTGTTTGTTAATTGGCACTTATCAAAGTTAAGCTCCTACCCTCCCACAAAGACTGGGAAATAGGGACCCTGTCTTTTTTAGTGATTACATTTCAAAGGGTTGGCTCCTAGGTGCTTGAGAAAGACATCCCTGGGTTGTAAGACTGGCAAGAGGATGGGAGAAGATTTATATCTCAAAGAGGCAGAGAAATAATTTAGCATTGAAAGTTTTCTAAAGTAAATGCCCTAAGGAAAGGGAAGGCAGGGGTCTATAGACAGGAAGACAACTGTCTAAAGTTTAGTCAAGCTAAAAGAAATGCTAAGGCCTTCTTGGTCTTACTAAGTTCATGTTCTGGCTCTATACCTAGATAGAAAGCTTTACAAGACTTCAATTTATACTATTACCTCTTTCTATCCCAAACAGTCTATCACCGTACTTTTTAAATATGGCAGTGGTAAAAGATGATTATTTGAATGAACACAATGGAAAGTCATGGAACTTCTTTTAGCTTCCTCCTTTCTCCCATTAAAACTTTTTGAACAATATCTTACTTGATTTCTCAAATAACCCGAGGATAAAAATAGAAAAGTTTCTAAAGGTATGAACACAGAATTAGATTATATTTCAAATTGAAGAACAAATAGTTCCTAGGCTAAGTTTATTTTTCGTTGTTAGAGACGTTGACAAAGAAAATCTGAATTCTTGTCAGCAAGCCTATTTAGAGAAATGGCTGTAACAAAAATGTAATTACAGCTCTATTGGTTGTTGACTCCCTTTGCAAGTTTACTGAAAACATTATTTCAATATTCAAGTTTAGATTTGGTTTCACAACAGGTACATTGACAGAACACCAAAACATGTGTATTTCCTCTAACATTGTGAAATAAGGAAATGATAAACCTGTAAGAAATAGGGCTGCTGTATTGGCTTGCAGTAAAATGAGCAAAGGATAAGCTTAGCTCTCAACAAAAATACCCTTTATTTCTGCAAAAACTACTCTAGGCTGACCTTATCCTCAATCACCACACTAAACCACTCTAAGAACTCAAAAACAACCAAGTATTAACACTGAGCTGCAACTACCTCCAACATATATATTTGGAAAACTAGCATCCTTGTTTCTAGAAATCCTTGCTGCTGCACACATTTTCTTCCCTCAGCACCCCATTACCTTTCAGAACAACGATAACAACAAATCCAGGAGGCTATTGAAATGAAGAATGCCAGCATAGAAGCAATTGAATTATGTCAATGTATTTCAGATTCAAAAGGAAACAACACTTTTAGAGTGATTTCTATGATGGCTGAATTCAATGCAGGAAGCTAGACATGGGGCAAAATAAACTTACTTGGGAATGTGTGTGTTTGTATAAAATCTTTGACAAAAAATATAATTCTTGATATTTTTTACCAAGCCAGATTCCTAAAACAACAATGTTCATGCCTTAATCCATTCTCGTTTGTGGATATAAAAGCTTCTATCAAAAAATAGACAATCTTTATAAAGGTTAATATACCTTAAAGCTTGGTCAAGGCAAAGCATCTCCATCCTACAAAGGTATGGCTGCAGGCCCCCTGGAGAACCCTTTCTGACCATGATTGAGGGACTGAACACTGTAGAAGAAGAAAGCTTTGAAATAATAAGTGAATACTCTGTTTTGTTTTGTTTTCTTTTTTTTTGTCAGCATTGCATAGGATTGCTTAGAGAGCAGTATTTGAGACGTGGAGTTTCTTTTTCTTTGGAATTTTCCCCCAAACAGCTTGAAACATAATTGGAATATAATAATGACAGTGATGATTCTTTTTATTGGTAACGTGTTTTGACATTTATTGTGTATTTTTTTAATATGTTGTATATATTTGAAACTCACTGAAACACTGTGAAATCTACAAAGTAGATTTTTGTCTCCGTTGTACAAGATGAGGATACTGATGTCATTGACAAGTAAATGGAAGAACTCAGCTTGAAATTCAGGTTTTATGATTCCTAGTTCACTGAGTTAATGGATATAAAGAACTTAAGCACAGTATGGTGTACGGAAAATGCTCAATAAAATGCTAGTCATCAGTATTATTATTAGTAGTAGTATTTTAATAAATATTTTATAATATCCCTTCTCTGAATCCAATTGTCAATCAGAAGTAACACAATTTACAAGATTTTTGCCCTGGGAAAGCATTTTCCTGTATTCCTTTTTCATGAGATCTCTTTTACTATACTACAGACATGCAATGATGTTTCAGTCAACGACAGACAGCATATACAACGGTGGTCTCATAAGATTAGTACCATATAGCCTAGGTCTGTATTAGGCTATACCATCTAGGTTTGTGTAAGTACACTCTGTGATGTTCGCACAACGATGAAATCGCCTAACGATGCATTTTTCTGAACATATCCTGTCATTAAGTGACGCATGACTATACTTTACAGGAAGTTGCTGATTCTCGAAGACAGCAAGACAGTGTATTAGGTAGAGGAATTGGTTGCCACCAGTCCCTGAATGAACTAGGCTAGTGTCTATGGTTAGCCTAATAAGAAAGTCCCTGATTATTTTCTTCTCATTCAAACTTATACTCCTCTTTTCCCACTAGGATTCCTATTTTACCACAAGTACACAGGACATCTGGGAGCCAAGGGTTCTATTATTAAAGATGGCAATCTGCTGCAATTGTCTGCCTTCATTCACAACCAATCCCACTGGAAATCTCAATCACAACTTGGATGACATGGATGCTAAGCAAAAGAGGAATCATTCGCTACAGTGGAACTCAGAGAGGAGGAAAAAATAGATGAATTTGACTGTCAAGCAGGTAATTTCTATTCTGCAAAACTGAATGTTGCACTGTGATTGACACCTAATTTTGATAGATTCTGAACTGAAAGATTACAAATCAAATCCCCACCAAGCCAACATGTGGTTAAAACCTCAACTGGATTAGGCCTATTTGATTCTTTACTAGCTGCATTCATTCATGAACCTTCGAACCCACTTCCTACTGTCAAGATGATTTTGGTGGTCCTTTATTCATAAAATCATTCCGTAAAGGAGTGTGTAATTAACACTCCCTAAACACACTGTACTAGCCTAGTTATTTTGGGCAGGAATAAATGAGTTCTAGTATTGTTTACACTATTTTATTGTTTACTTACTATTATACTATTTTATTTATAAAAATTTTAAATTATTTTTAATTTTTAATTATTTTGTTTGTTTTCTTCCTAAGGACTATCACTGCAAGGATAAGGAAGAAATCAAAGAAGTGGCTTAAAGGAGAATATAGTATAACGCCAGTATGTAGTAGGTACTCAATACACAAATGAGTAAGTTCAGAAATATTTGTATTGTTCTGAGGGTGGTTAATGGACTATCATTTTTATTACCAGAGTTCGCGAAGGGTCCTAAAAGATTTTCTGTGACTTAGAGAAAAAGTCAGCCAGAGAGCTAGAAGTAGTGGCTCAATTATTCTGTGGCACAGCTTCAGTTAAAATTAAGCTAGTAAGGGGCCGGCCGGGTGGCTTAGCGGTTAAATGTGCGCGCTCCGCTGCTGGCGGCCCGGGGTTCGGATGCCGGTGTGCACTGACGTACGGCTTCTCCGGCCATGCTGAGGCCGCGACCCACATACAGCAACTAGAAGCACGTGCAACTGTGACATACAACTATCTACTGGGGCTTTGGGGGAAAAAATAAATAAATTAAAAAAATTAAGCTAGTAAGGATGACCTCCTGATGTAGCTGACAGCTGTTTAAGAAAGGAAAAGGTGGGATCTGGAGAGGCTGATGCCCTCAGGTACTCATTATATAGTCGTACATTTAACACGCATTTATTTAGAGCCTTCTATGTGCTACACATTGTTTTATGTTTTGAGAATATAGCATAAATAAAACCAAACTGTCTACTTTTATCACAAGTTACTCAACTCAAAATATTTTCAACAGAAATGGAAATGTTCAAGAGGTGCATGCAACTGGAATGTTCAAGAAGCAAACCTGTATTTAGATGTTGCTAAACTCAAAGAGCCTCAATGGATGTTAAGGGGTTCAGAACAGGCCTCTCCAAGATGTGCCATTTGGGATGTGGAATATGTTGAGCTAAAGGCCATCAAGCTTGAGA
This sequence comes from Ceratotherium simum simum, assembly GCF_057802395.1. Taxonomy (NCBI): domain Eukaryota; kingdom Metazoa; phylum Chordata; class Mammalia; order Perissodactyla; family Rhinocerotidae; genus Ceratotherium; species Ceratotherium simum. The sequence continues at coordinate 32,408,736 of NC_141910.1, read as the reverse complement.
ACTTGAGAAACATTTACCTCTCCCTTAAAGAATTTAAATTGGGGGCCTTGCTCATAATAAGAGTTATTACCGGAAATAATTTTTTTTTTTTTTTTGTGAGGAGATCAGCCCTGAGCTAACATCCGCCAATCCTCCTCTTTTTTTGCTGAGGAAGACGGCCCTGGGCTAACATCTGTGCCCATCTTCCTCCACTTTATATGGGATGCCGCCACAGCATGGCTTGCCAAGCAGTGCGTCGGTGCGCCCCGGGATCCGAACCAGCGAACCCTGGGCCGCCGCAGCGGAGTGCGCGCACTTAACCGCTTGCGCCACCGGGTTGGCCCCCGGAAATAAATTTTTATGACCTATCTGTAAGGCAGGGAAAACCTCTAATTAGTGAATATCTGCTCTTCATATCATCCCGTGAATTACCCTCCTCCCTTCTGACGCCCCAAACCCCTATTCCATTTCTGGGAATACCTTACCTCCATAAATACGTTACTTTCCCTTTCTGTCTCTGCACCTCTCATGTATGTGGGGTTCCCATACATACAAAATTAATTAAATTAGATTTTCTCCTATTAATCTGTCTCATGTTAATTTAATTCTTAGATCAGCCAGAAGAACCTAGAAGGGTAAAGCAAAATTTTTTCCTCTCCTGCTGATGTCATTAGGATATTATCTCTGTCTTCATCATTCAGTCTTGTTTTTCTCTGTTTTTGCTACTTGAGCAGGTTTTCTTCATTTCGTAGCATTTGAATTGAAGGCACACATTGTAGGAGCTGAGTAAATTCCATGAAGTACTGATTTATTTCTGGTTCACTTTTAAAGTACTAGCCTCCTGGGTGGTGGTCTCCTACAAGACTTTCTATTTTGGCTACCCCCTGAATTTTGTCTCTTGCATTCTGGGTTCTTTGAGGTCATTTAACCTGATTCAGCAAATGCTTTCAATAGCAAATATAGGTTGCATTCCCTGCTAATCTATCTGAGTTTCTATCTTCATTTATTTTTAGCCTGAGCGTGCCTTACCTTCCAAGTTCAGCACATTTAAAATGATATTTAGAATACTTTATCCCAGAAATTTTTAGTTGTTTTCACAGAAATAGAGTCTACTTGTGTGTCTAGTTCATCATATTGCTAGAAACTGATGTATGGCAAGGAAACTTTTACCTTTATTTTCTTGGCCATGGAAACCATTGTATGTTTTTCGAGCAGATGACTCCTTTGCTTTAGAAAAATTATCGTTGACTATTGCAGAAAGACTGAATTAGACAAGTTGGAGATTGAGAGCAGAGAGATAATTTATGAATCTAATTCAATTGTGTAAGTAAGAACTGTTGAGAGCATAAACTAAAGCTGGGTTAGCAGAAATGGAGAAGAGGGAAAAAATACTAGAAAATAAAAGATTTTCAAGTACAGAAATACAGGTGCATGAGCCTCAAGAAATTAAGCATTTTCTCTTAAATCCATATTGCTGGAGAATACCAGATAGTAGTTAGTCTATGTTAAGCTTAGCTAGAGGGCCCATTGGAATTAAGTTATAAGTTGAATTGAATCATGACAAGTCTGAACTGTCTTGTAAATCTTTTCTCACCGCAATAGCATAGACCGGTTCAATTACAGATCAGAATTAACCTAACCAGCTCTTGTAGCAGATACAAAGCCCTGAACCTCAAGGAGTGGCGAAACTGTGGAAAGGGTTTGGAGGCCAATGGAACTACTCACTGGTGCCACCTAGGTGAGACAGTATGTAACTTATCAAGTAAATACAGACATTGGTTAGAGGTATTTTTAAAATAAGTGGTAACTTTTGGAGACATTGTAAGATGTTTCCAAAGCTGAAGTACACCAGATATGAGAAATGAAGTTTCTCACAACTGTGTCCGTCAGAGTGGGGGGAAGGAGGGAGAAGAAGCTAGTGAAGGTTCAGCTCCCAAATTACATTTCTTGGGAAAGTCTTCCTAATGGCTCCAGGACTTACTAATCCAGCCATCTTTAATTCTCTCATGAATTTATTTCTGCACCAAACAGTTAACATCTTCTTCTAAAAAACATTGTTTTCTAACTGCCAACATTACAATTGATCTCTTTAGAAAGACAGTGTAGAGTAATGGAAAAAGTGTGGACTTTGGAGACATTCAGCCTGTGACATATTTGCTGAGCTTGAATCTAGCTCCACCACTTCTTACCTGAGAGACTTTCCACAAATGTCTCATTATCTCTTAGCCTTAGTTGCCTACTATGTCAAGGAAAACTATCCTTATTTTGGAGGAATGTTTTCAATTTTGAGATGATGTAATGGGACAAGCATAGCAGGTGACACGTATTAAGAACTTATCAACCCACTCTCACCACTTTTTAAACTATTTTATTTTTTGCTGAGGAAAATTAGCCCTGAGCTAACATCTGTGATCAATCTTTCCTCATTTTTTTTCTTTTTTTGCTGTCAAGATTAGCCCTGAGTCAACATCTGTACCAATCATCCTCTACTTGCTTATATGTGGGTCACCGCCACAGCATGGCTCACAAGCAGTGTAGGTCCACGTCCAGGATCTGAACCTGCGAACCCAGACCACCAAAGCAGAACATGCTGAACTTAACCACTGTGCCACAGGCCGGCCCCCCACTCTCCCCACTTTTATTCAACATAGTACTGGGAATCCCAGCTAGAGCAATTGGGCAAGAAAAATAAATAGAAGGCATCCAAATTGAAAAGGATGTAATAAAATTATCTGTTTGCAGATAACATGATCATACATTAGAAAATCCTAAAGACTCCAGAAGAAAAAACCTGTTAGAACTAATAAACAAATTCAGTAAAGTTGTAGGATACAAAATCAACACACAAAAATCAGTTATATTTCTATACACTAACAATGAACTATCCGAAAAGGAAAGTAAGAAACAATCCCACTTACAATAGCATCAAAAAGAATAAAATCCTTAGGAATAAATTTAACTAAGGAGATGAAAGACTTGTACACTGAAAACTACGAACATTAACGAAAGAAAATAAGAAGACACAAACAAATGTAAAGATACTCCGTGTTCACGAATTGGAAGACTTAATATATCTAAAATGTCCACAGTACCCTAAATAATCTACATAGTTAATGCAATCACTATCATAATCCCAGTAACATTCTTTATAGAAATAGAAAAAACAATCCTAAAATTCATATGAAACCACAAAGGACCCCAAATAGCCAAAACAATTTTGAGAAAGAAAAACAAAGCTGGAAGCATTTCAAAATATATTACAGGGGCTGGCCCGGTGGTGCAAGCAGTTAGGTGTGCACGTTACACTGCAGCGGCCCGGGGGTTCACAGGTTCGGATCCCAGGCACACACCAATGCACCGCTTGTCGGGCCATGCTGTGGCAGCATCCCATATAAAGTAGAGGAAGATGGGCACGGATGTTAGCCCAGGGCCAGTATTCCTCAGCAAAAAGAGGAGGATTGGCATCGGATGTTAGCTCAGGGCTAGTCCTCCTCACAAAAAAAAAAAAATATATATATATATATATATATATATATAACAAAGCTACAGTAATTAAAACAGTATGGTACAGGCATAAAAACAGACTTATAGGTCAATACAACAGAATAGTGAGCCCAGAAATAAACCCACGCATATATAGTCAATGGATCTTTGACAAGGGTGCCACGAATATACACTGTGGAAAGGATAGTATCTTCAACAAATGCTGGGAAAACTGGATATCCACATGCAAAAGAACGCATTGTACACTTATACACCACACACAAAAACCAACTCAAAATGCATTAAAGACTTAAACGGAGGACCTGAAACTGTAAAACTGCTACAAAAAAACGTAGGAGAAAAACTTCATGGTATTAGTCTTGGCAAGGATTTTTTTGGATGTGACACCTAAGGACAGACAAAAACAGATGCGGAGACTACATCAAATTAAAAATTTCTGCACAGCAAAGAAAACAATTAGAATGAAAAGGCAATCTAAGGAGTGGAAGAAGATATTTGCAAACCACATATCTGATGAGGGGTTAATACCCAAAATACAGGAAGAACTCCGTCAACTCAAATAAATAGATAAATAACTTGATTTTAAAAATGGGCAAAAGACTTGAATACGCATTTCTCCAAAAAAGACATGCAAATGATGTACAGGTTTATGCAAAGATACTCAACTAATTAGATTAGATAATTATTAATCATCAGAGAAATGTAAATCAAAACCATGAGACATCACCTCACACCTGTTAGGATAGCTTTTATCAAAAAGACAACAGAGAAGTGTTGATGTGGATGTGGAGAAAAGGGAACCCTTACACACTACTGGCGGGAATGTAAATTGGTAGCCATTATAGAAAACAACATAGAGTTTTCTCAAAAAATTAAAAATAGAAATACCATATAATCTAGCAATCCCACTTCTGGGTTATCTATCCAAAATAATTTAAATCAGGATTTTGAGGAGATGTTAGCCCACCTGCATTCATTGCAGCATTATTCACAATAGCCAAGAGGTGGGAACAACCCAAATGTCCACTGACAGATGAATGGGTGAAGAAAATGTGGTATACGCATACAATAGATTATTATTCCGTCTTAAAAAAGAATGAAATTCTGCCATATTTGGCCACATGAATGGACTTTGAGGACATTATGCTAAGTGAAATAAGCCAGTCACAAAAGGATGACTACTACATGATTCCACTTATATGAGCTATCTAAAACAGTCAAACACATAGAAGCAGATTGTAGAACGGTGATGGCCAGGGGCCAGGGGTGAGGGGAGGGAGAAATGGGGAGTTGTTATTCAAGGGATATAAAGTTTCAGTTACGCAAGATGAAGTTCTAGAGATCTACTGTACAACATTGTGCCTACAGTTAAAAATACTGTATTGTACACTTAAAAAATATGTTAAGAGGGTAGATTTCATGTTATGTGTTCTTACCACAATTTTTTTAAAAAAGAACTTATCAAATAATTGCTTTCATTATGTATTGGAAGGCAGCTGAGCTTCTGTATGATCCTGTGTGTGTGTGTGTGTGTGTATATATATACACACATATATTATGTACACATATATATTATGTATTATTATAATATCTATCATATATATAATCTTATTGCCCTGTTTATGTATTGAGAGTCTTGTACACTTTTGTAGAGTCTAATAGAGAGCACTATGTCTTAAAATAAAATGATAAAAGTCACACAACTTCCTTGAATATCAATTTTTTCATCTTTTATCTGAAGGAATTAAATTATTGTGTCTAAGCTCTAATCAAGTTCAAAGCTCATTTCTATGATGCTTCTTCTGAATCCAGTTGGTATGTAAAACAGTGCTAGACATGAAGAAATGACTGAATAAAAACATGTTGATTATTAGTTGTTAAAATTCAAAAAGCTGAATTTGAATGTTTTTAAATTAAAATTTGAACTTTAGTATTTAAGGTTCCTTTTGTTTGTGCGTATGTGTAGCTTTTTAAAGTTCTGTATGCAAGTTAATTCTTCATGAGATCTTTCAGTTCAAGTGTGTCTGTGTGTGTGTGTGTGTGTAAAAGAAAAAATCCTGCTGTGGATAAAGAAAACATCTCCTACTTTTATTTTTTTTTAATTTTTATTTATTTATTTATTTTTGTGAGGAAGATCAGCCCTGAGCTCACATCCACGCCAATCCTCCTCTTTTTGCTGAGGAAGACTGGCCCTGGGCTAACATCTGTGCCCATCTTCCTCCACTTTATATGTGACGTCGCCACAGCATGGCCTGACAAGCAGTGCCTGGTGTGCGCCCAGGATCTGAACTTGGGCCGCCAGCAGTGGAGCGTGTGCACTTAACCACTACCCCACGGGGCCGGCCCCAAACATCTCCTATTTTTAAAAGCTCTGTCATATTGCTATGCCAATTTGAATGTTCAAATTAAAAAATAAAGGATGGAGAGTGTTTTTCTTCCATTTTTATTGTCCTTAAAGAGACCTGTTAGGGCCAGCCCCGTGGCTTAGCAGTTAAGTGTGCATGCTCCGCTACTGGCCGCCGGGGTTCAGATCCTGTGCGCGCACCGATGCACCACTTCTCCTGCCATGCTGAGGCCGCGTCCCACATACAGCAACTAGAAGGATGTACAACCATGACATACAACTATCTACTGGGGCTTTGAGGAAAAAAAAAGGATGAGGATTGGCAATAGATGTTAGCTCAGAGCTGGTCTTCCTTAGCAAAAAGAGGAGGATCCGCATGGATGTTAGTTCAGGGCTGATCTTCCTCACACACACAAAAAAAAAAAAAAAAAAAGAGAGAGCTGTTAGAGCCTGTGAGTTAAAAAGAGAGGGAGGGAGGAAGAGAGGAGGAAAAGCTTAGTCAGGCTGTGATTGAATGTGTATAGTAAAGACATAGTACAGGATGACTCAGAGTGAAGAGATCCTGGAGTACACAGACTGACATACTTTAAATAGATACAGAAAGAGAATCAAAAAATGTCACTTTTTGTGCTTCTCTGTGGGGAAACTGGAAGGTAAAGTTTTATATTGAACAGAGAGATATTTTTCCCAAAGCCATGGACAAGTGATTGAATCCCTACTTTTTGCCCTATGCCAGACACTGTGGGCCATAGAGTAGAGGAAAAGTCCTTGATCTCAAGCAGCTTAGATTTATGAAGAAAGAGAAGGAGGGAACTAAAGAAAAATGGAAAAGGAAATGAGGGAGGGAGGAATGGAAGGAAAGAGGACTGAGTGAATGAAAGGAGGGAGTTAAGAGCGTATTGTGTGACGTGCAATGTGCCAAGGTGTTTGAGTTCACTTGCAACCATGTAACATTCTCATTTAATCAAATAAGAAAACATACAATTATAAGATAACCTTTATTATATAGAGGTATGTAGTCTAAATTTTGTACACATTGATTCACAAAGCAGAACAAAGTGTTAAACTGCTGTTGATTTGACTTGAACTGACCATTAGTGATTTAAATTAGCAAAGGATTCCTAGAGAAGATATATCTTGAGGCAAATCTGAAAAACAAAATGCAATGGAAAGTTGCCTTGTATTTAACTTTTTGGCAGCTGTATCAATACATATACAAAACATATTTTACTGACAGATTTTTATAAATTTAAAACAATGGGTCTTTTGCTTCCTAAATAACTAAAGAGAAAATCGAAAGAAATAAAACTTGTGGCTTGCTGCATATCGGCTTCATAACATCCCTGACCCTGATATCTCTCTAAGAAGAAACCGGATTTTTCTTCCGCAGTGTTATGTTGATTAACTGTTCTCCCAAACTAGTGCATAAATAATGCGAGGAGAAAATCCAAAGTGAAGATGATTCTTTTTCTTGTTCACGACATACTGCCTTATGGACATTTCAATGACTGTTACCTGCTATGAGTGAACTTACCACAACTATGTTATGCTCTCCTACACTCTGATTAGCTAGTGAGAATAGAAAAAACATTTATTTCAGGGAAGAGGATTATGAATAGAAAACTGGTTTCTGGTAATGCCAGGTAAAGTTAGTCTTGGGAATATTTAATGTTCCCCAGAGTTTCCTAAACACTTCCGTCTACATGCTTACGTGGCTGATTTAGATGGATGTTTTATCCACTTCCAATTTCTATCCGAAAACGACTCCCTCTGTCATACAAAATGATTACTCTCAGCTATTACTTCTAATCTGTCATATATTTTTGGTCAACAAGTTGAAGGAATAGGCAAGCTGCGTAAATTTATAACTGGAAATTGCCTGATGTCATTTTTCACTCTAATAATAAAACAATTAGGAAGAATAGACATATGTCTATTGCTTCACCCATAGAGATAAAGTTATATGCAAGGCACAGTTAATATATATGCACAGATAAGCATATATGAATATATACTCATACGTAGAGAAATATTATAAAGAATTTTATCAAAAAGTAAAAAATGACATAATATATTAGTTGACCCCTCCCTTTTTAATTTTCTCCCATGTCAAAGTTTTAAGACTCGGTAATTATCCTTTACATACTTTCGCTAGACTGAGTCACCATGATAAGCTCTCAATAAGTACTATGTATTTTACTGTTACTCTTTGTCTTGTTACTGTTACTCCTTTACGCTTTGTAATTATTAAGTTCCTAATCAATTGGAATAAGGAAAGAACATAAGCCAGATAGTCCCTCTGCAGTTTAAAACATAATGCTGACATCCTTTGGTACTTACAACAAAATGATAACTCTTCATCCTGCCTACAACGATCTATGTGATCTGATATCTATCTACCTTAGCAAACACTCTCCCTTACGCTGTCCTACAGCCTCACTGGGCTTCTGTCTGTGTTTTAAATGTATCAATTTTAAATGTTTTAAATTTATTAATTCCTTTTTCTCCTTGGGGTTTATACATTTATTGCTTCTTTGTCTGGAATGCCCTTCTTTTATCCCTTTCCATGGCTGGATTCTTCTCAAAATTTAGGTCTCGACTCAAATATTGCATCCTTAACAATGCCTTCTTTGATTGTGCATACAAAGTGGCTTCCCAATTTCTTCTAGCTTGCCACCTTGTTTATTACACTCATGGTACTCACCACAATCTGCAATCATCTTATTTGTTTCCTGATTTATATTCTGCTCTAAATTTTCTTAGAGGGATTTCCCATTAAGAATATTTTGAAAAGATAAAGAAACAAAGCACGTCTATGACAAGAGGTAACAAACGTCTCAAGTAAAGAGATGCACAGCACACTTCAGATGCTCCTAACCGCAGAAAATGAAGCATTTTGCACTGAGAAGCATCCTACTCCTTTAATTTTAAAACACTTAAAGGAGTAGTAAAAGTCTAAGAGGTCAATGGGGCAAAGGGAAGGAAAGTAGTGTCCCAAGCAGGAGAAGCATTTACAAAGGCCGTTTCTGAAGACAAGAGAGATGAGAAAGAGGCCGGTGAGTATGAGAAACCAAAGGGAACTTAGCTTGGATAAAGAAGAGTGGAGGGGGAGAGTAATGGAAGATAACTTTGGAGAAATAAGCTCAGGGAAATGAGGGCCATGGTGTTACCCGTGAGCATCAAATAATAGAGTTAAAATAACTTCAGATAAGATAAAGAATGATTCAAGTGTAAGGCATTCATTTTAGAAGAAGCAACGAGAGGTGCAAAGAACATTGGTTCCATCAAAAGCCATAAGACCAGGGAATATGGGTTTGGCTCTCCTGGAAACAAGCTAAGTGATTTTGAATAAGTCACTTGAGGACTGCAGACATATTCATAAAGAATGGGCAATTGAATAGGTGATTTCTAGGTTCCTGTTCTGCCTTAAAATTCTGAACATAAATGAATCAGTCTAGCACTATTACTTCCTGCAAAAAATAATATTTCAAGTAAATGGTGATGGCTTTTTTTGGTCTAATCTTAACCATTCTTGCAGATTGTCACTTTTATCTCATTAAAATTTATCAACTTGTTACTCCTTTTCTCCATAGAGTAGCATTTTCCTACTCATGACTGGTGTTAAGACAAAGATAAGAATATCTAGGGGTTGGCTGGTGGCGTAGTGGTTAAGTTCACGCACTCTGCTTCGTTGGCCCGAGTTTCACACACAGCTTCAGATCCCAGGTTCAGACCTACGCACTGCTCATCAAGCCACTCTGTGGCAGCATCCCACATACGACGTAGAGGAAGATGGACACAGATGTTAGCTCAGGGCAATCTTCCTCACCAAAAAAAAAAAAAAGAATATCTTTGTCTACTATATAACCTCATATTTGTTTTTTGGTCCCTTATATCAAAGTTTGAACCAGACCTAAGTTCTAAACTCATATAGTTGTCTGAAATCCCTTTCCTAAAATATGTATAACCTTTGTATTTCTCTCTCAAAAATATACATACATGCTTCCTAAAGTGAAGAGAAACTGATGAACAAAACAGAACAAAAATCTTGATTGAGGTCACATCAACAATTTCAACAAATCAACAAAGGAATTAAAGGGAATGAACTTAGCTGCTTCCTAATAGCATTTCGGTTTGTTTTCATATTGCCCTTTTTTTTCTGTTATTATGCAGTTAATGCAGTCTAATTCAGTAATGTCTTCTGAATGATTAAGCCATTTATGATTGAACCTGATGAAGGAAATGAGAAAAGCCTCTTAAACATCTAAATAGAATAATTCCGATTAACTGTTGTAAATCACAATCAGAATGCTATTGAATTCAACATTTTGCTCAGACACAAATATTTCCAGAATTGAGACATTTTCATCAATATTTGTAATGAAACTTAGAAAAGAAATTAGAACTCTTGCCATTAGAACTATTTTCATGGTTTGCAGAATTTTCTCTCCAAATGATGTTTTGTGGAGATATCAGTGTTCCCTCTACATGAAGAGCAAGGGGAAAGGTCAGGCCAACCAGAGCATTTTTCATGCTAGTGCTTTTCAACATATCATCAAAGGGAGCAAAGAGTCTTTTTAGAGCCTGATAAGATCTGATATTATCCTTTGAAGAAGAATTCACATTATATTCTGAAAATTGTAGGGAGGTAGGTAGGACAACCTGTAACTGTTTAGTTTGAATTTATCTTTTTAAAATTTATAATTTAATCAGTAATGTTAATAGGCATGTTCTCCCATACATACTATTTATCAAAAATTAACCTATTTGAATAATATAAATGCATTAATTTTACTAGAAGGTTTACTCATTTTAATATTATGCTTGAAATAAGCATGCTTTGCCATCTCTGCTCACACTTTTAAATGGCTTATGCATGATCAATGATCAGCAGTTCATAGCTCTGTACTGATTTTTTTTTTTTAATTTAGGTTTAAATATGCATCTGTGTCCCAACATGTACAAGCAGGGACACTATTCCAGTCTTCAGTTCCAGGCTCAGTTGATGCCAGGCAAGATTAATGCACATCTGCTGCTGCATGTTCTTGGATGGAATATTGGTTGGTTGTAAAATAACAAGCATATATCGTGGTGTACTAAGGTAATATATAAAGTCTCAGGCCTTTTGTGTGGTTGCTTCTTATCTAAATATATTTGTATAAATATTATTTTTATTTTAGGTGAAGTAAATTACTTTTAAAAGATCATATTTTACATAGGTGAATAAAATAATTTCCCTTAAACAAGATTTAAAAATAATGATGATGGATAAAATCTATCAGGATTCACAGGAAATGACACTACCAAGACCAGTTAATTCTTCAATGATTTTGATAGCACAAAAACTATACAATCTTTTCTCAAAGAAAGCAATAAGACCTATACTTCCACACAGTGTCTCAAAGAAAGAATGCATGCTGTATAGATTACAAGCAGTTTTGCTCCTAGACTCAGGCAAGCAGGTCCTATGCCTCTGGGGGCTCCATGTTTTGGTTGTAAGTTTTTTCCTTTCAGCAGTTGGAATATATTGTGCTACTTCCTTCTGGCCTGCAAAATTTCTGCTGAAAAATCAGCTGATAGTCTTACGAGGGTTCTCTTGTACATAACTAGTTGTTTTGCTCTTGCTACTTTTAAGTTCTCTCTTTATCTTTAAATTCCGACATTTTAAATATAATGTGTCTTGGTGTGGGTATTTTTGGGTTCCTCTTATTTGAAACTCTCTGTGCTTCCTGGAATTGGATGTCTGTTTCCTTGGCCAGGTTGGGGAAATTTTCAGTCACTATTTCTTCAAATAGGTTTTCTGTTCCTTGCTCCCTCTTTTCTCCTTCTTGGACCTCTATAATGCAAATGTTTGTATGCTTGACATCGTCCCAGAAGTCCCTGAAGCTATCCTCATTTTTTAAACTCTTTTTTCTTTTTGCTGTTCCAACTGGGTGATTCCCACTACTCTGTGTTTCAGATCGCTGGTCCACTCTTCTGCCTCATCTGATCAGCTGTTGCTTCTCTCGAGTGTAGTTTTCATTTCATTTGTTGTATTTTTAAGCTCTGATTGGTTCTTTTTCATAGTTTCTATCTCTTTGTTGAAGTTCTCACTGTGTTCGTCTATTCTTCTCCCACGTTCAGTGAGCATCTTTATGACCATTACTTTGAAGCTACCTGGTAGATTACTTATCTCCATTTCTTTTAGTTCTTTTTTCTGAGATTTTATCTTCTTCTTTTGTTTGGAACATATTCCTCTGTCTCCTCACTTTGCCTAGTTCTCTGTGTTTGTTTCTATGTGTTCGGTAGACCAGCAATATCTCCCAGTCTCCTTGATGTAGACGGTATCCCCTGGGGCCTAATAGTGTAATCCCCCCAGTCACCAGAGCCAGGTGCTCCAGGTGTGTCCCCTGTGCAGGCTATGTGCACTCTCCTGTTGTGTCTGAGCTGCAATTGTTGCAGGCACATTGGTGTAGAGGGCTAGCTCCTCAGAGCGGGAGATGCCTTGGAGGGGCTTGGGTGCCAGTTGGGGTTGTAGGGGCTCCAAGTCTTGGAATACTTTCCTTGAAAATTTTTAAGTTCCCTTCTGGTATCTGGGTCAGGGTCAGGCTGGTGGTGCCATCTCGTTAGGATGTCCCAAATTTGGGCTGGGACCCATGTGGGCCCTGGAGAGCTCTTCAACCCTTTGCCTCATGTGTGAATTTGGCCAGATACTCCTGGGAGCTTCGAGACTCATGCCTATGAGGTTGTCCCAGGGCCTTGTAGTCAGGCCCCTATTGTAGCACAATATCTCTTTCATGAAGCTGTGTAAGATTGGGTCATGAGTATGATGCTGAAAAGGTTAATTTAGGTGGCTCAAACTGTTCAGGTAGATAAGAACACTGCAAAATGTCTTGTCCAAGCTCTTGCATACTCTAGAGGCAGCCCTGATTATACTCCATTAAAGTTTAACTTTTATGTTGATAAAAATGATATGATTCTCAATATGTTTTATTCTACACATTTGAACAATAGATTCAAGATACTTGACAAGGTACTATGTTGTGTTGAAGCAAATGAACATTAAAAAAAGTGTCTTGGTTTCTTTCATCGAAAATAAAACAAGTTAATATCATCAAACATTATATCAATAAATACTGAAGCTGACAATTAAAACGCTATTCCAACACAACTCAGGGAAATTACTACATCACACATCAGAAAGAAGCATACACAATTAAGAAAAAATAAATGATGAAGCCTGTGCTATTGATAGAGTGGTGTTCTGGTGAACTACTGTTATAAAACAAGCCACTCCAAAACCTAGTAGTTTAGAGCAATAATTTATTCTGCTCACAGATCTGCAATTTAGGTAAAGTTCATAAAAGGTGGCTTTCATTGTTCCACACAGCATCAACTAGGGAATTTCAAATAGGGCTGAAGTATTCACTTCCAAGAGGGTTCATTCACCTGGTAGGCAAAGTTGTTGTTGAGCATTAGTTGAGAACTCAGTCAAGGCAGTCAGCAGCCCTCAGATCCTTTCCATGTGGCCTTTTGTTAATTGGGTTTTCTCACAGCATGGCAGCTAGGTTCTAAGATTGAGTGTTTCAAGTGGTAAGAAGTAGAAACTGCCAGTATCTTCATGCCTGAACCCAGAAATCGGCTCAATATTACTTGTGCGAGTCTATCAAAGGAATCACAGAGCTTCACCTGTGATTCAAGGAGTGAGGACATAGGTCCCATTTTCCAATGAAAACAATGTCAAAGTATTTATGGCCATCTTTAATTCACCACAGGTAGACAACCAGATATCTACAAAAATACAATTAAAATCATTGTCTGATTCCAAAGAAAATGTCTAGAATCCAAATAAAAATCTTCATTCTAAACAACATAGTGTGAGAAAATGAGGTCCAAAACTGCTTTTGCTGTTATGAGACTATAAGGACAACCTGTCAGAAGATGAAACTGCGTCTATGGAGCTAAGGGGACCATTGTCTTACTCTTACTTGCATAAAAAGGGTAAGGAAACCATTGTTCCGTGCCATTGTTGAACGTTTAAGCCTTATCTGAAGCTACACTAAGTCTGAAATTTAGAGACATATGAACAGTTAAACTTCCTACATTGTTTAATCTAATTTCAGTGAGCTTTTCTATAAGTTGCAACTAAGATTTTACTGATACAGTCCTTTTATGTATATAGAAACAGATATCCAGTCAGCTAAAGTGGACTCTTAAACATTTAAACAACTTTTTTGTAGCAGAATCACTATTTAACCTAGTGCTCCTTCCGCCGCACTGTTTTGCCTTTCCTATTTCCTTATTTAATCTGATATGTCAATCATATGCTACATTCATCCTCATAAATTATCTTGAAGTTGATTAAAACATTTGTTTGAATAAGGCAGATATAAAAAAATAAGTAAATATATTAAAATAAGCAAAATGCCACAATGAATTCTGCTTTAAAAGTTAAATAAACACAATTACTTAGCGATTGATCTTTCCCCAGTGAATATTCTTACTCACGACCTTTGTAAAGACAAATCGTGCAAAGATGTCTGGGTCAAATATCAGTTGTTGAATCATTTGAAGGGCTACAAAAGTCAGGTCTGCAGTGTTGCAATGAATGGTTTAGTGTTCTCACTTTGAAATGTTGCCTGACAATTATTTTCAGATTTGAAAGTTCTGCCTAAAGACTTTCAAAACAGACTCTTCTACATGTAATATTTTCCTATTCATCATTAATTGTCCTTTGGAAAAGCATATAAATGAGTTTTACCATAGGCAAAATGGACTCAATTACAATTTTTTTCTATGCCCGTGGCAGATTTGTGAGTAAAAAATAATGTTTCATGTGTATAAGATGGCTTTAAACACTTAAAAAGAAATTGTGAAAAATCCTGATTATTGAATTAGTAAAGCTTAATGCTAATATTAATACTAATAAAGTGGATAACGGTAATCCATTCACTCATTCATTCATCCAACTGGTATTATTGAGCCCCTGAAGTTATGAGAAAGATCAAATTATGTGAAGAATCATGGGGTAAGGAACTGAGGTTGTTTATTCCAAAATATTAGCTAATAATAGTAGCTAACATTAATACTTTACTTATTATGTGCTTCAAACTTGAAATTCTACTTGCAATCATTATCTTATTTAATTTTTACCATAATCTTATCATTTAGTTTCTGTGATTATCTCCTTTTCAGAGATGAGAAACCGAGATGTTGCCCAAGGTCTAAGAGTGCTTTCTGGTGAGAATTGAGTCCACTGGGAAATATAGATGCAAAGGAGGTTGTCAAAAAAGAGGTAGTGTGATAAAATTTTCATTTTTTATTGTATTTGATTATTTTCTACTCAGAATTTCTATAAGCAATTCCTCCTGCCTCTCTCACCACCATTCAGGCAGAAACCAGAATTCTCCAGATGAAGAGATTACAAAGCAAAAAGCAGAGATGAAAAGAATCCAATTCTTTACTTTTGAGCTTCAAAAACTGTGGATTAGACCTAAACCTTAACATGTCAGAGTTAGTTTTTCCTGCCCTAGAGACTAGTAAATTTGGCCTAAAGTGGAGACAAAGGGAAGAGAGTCAAATTGGAAATAAGGAGACCTTGGTGAGTCTTTGTGAAGGACCCCTGGTCATTCCTCCTTTGTCTGAGGCCTGGAAGTGAGAGAGCAAGAGAAATGCCTGGGAGAATTTGGGAACCTGGGGGTAGAAGGAGTTTGTACTCCATTTCTCCATAAAGCCCAGGGAAGTGATAAGACCTCAGGCTCCCTTCATGGGCAAGAGCAGATAAAATGTGTAAATGGTGTGGATGTCTAGACAGAAGGACCTGAGATAGCCCTGTAATGTGGCTCAGGAGACATGGGAGCTCTCCAGTGTTGCCTACATTGGCACTCACATGACTAAGAGAACTGAGAAACCTAAGGGTTCTTGTGAGCAGGAGGAAAGAGTGGCCACTCTAGACTAATAAGTGATGTCCAGATGGAAATGCAGGTATCACAGCTATATCCATCAAGGACAGTTGACAACACTGAGGATCAAACATTGCTCTCCCTCCTCCTCTCTCCACTGATTGTCTGAAACCAAATTAACTCCCAAGATGAGATGCGATCATTGGAAAAATAGAGGGCAATCCTAACTTGATCAAGATCAACTCCTGTCACCCTACAGAATGAGGCTTAAATGGAAACTAAGTTCAAATATGGGAAAACAAAGAAATTTACATTTCTTAGACATCTGAGAATGATTCTTGTTATAAATACATTTACCAGATTGGGATGGAAAGAATAGGATACAAATTTACCATGATGCTAAAAATCCTACAGTGATTTATATTTCCTTTTTTCCCTTTCTTGATGATATTTTCTTTAATTTATATAAAATGGAAAAAAATATATATATATAGGATATCTAAGCCTGGTTTACCTTCCCTGAAAGAAATTTAAGAAATTACAGATTAAATGATTCTTGAAAAGTACAACCTGATAGCTAATTAGAATATGCTTCATAAGTAGAAATAACCATGGGCAGGTTTAATTAGAAGAAGGGGGTACCCAAGTAAACGTGGACATTGTTGTGGGATATAGACCTTGTAGCTCCTAGCTTAAAGCATATTTAATATCTTGAGAATGTGTAACCAATTACAGATAGGCTTCATCGATTACTATTTGCTGGGGAAGTTAGACATAAGCAGTACTACTGCAATACAAGGTCATCTTATAGTCAGTAAGTAGAGGGAAAAGAAAGAAGAGATTTTTGGAATTCTTTTCTTTGATTATCATGATTGTAGTGATAAGATGCACTGATAATTTTATTCTTTGTGTATCAAAGATTCTGATGAGACAAAAATGGGAAAAAGTCTCGACATCGCCGCAAACACCCTCACAACCACCCCAAGGTTTTTTCTGGGCATTTCGTAAGATGTATAAACTAGTGCAAAGCAGAAAAGGCACTTTCCTGGATGTGTAAATTGTTATTGTAATAGCCTTTAAAATTTAAAATTTATAAAATTTGGCCCAGAAATCCCAGTCTTCAATATTTAATCTTAAAAATAATCCTAAAGCTCCTCAGAGTCACATACAAATTATTCTTCAGAATGTTATTTGTAATAAAATACTGACAACAACTTAATTTCCTAACAAGAGAAATATAATTAATTAAATAGTATACTAATAGTCTTTAAAAATGGTTTCTGAAACTTATTTAGTGACATGGCTAAATATATCACAAGACAGTAAATGAACAAAGCAGATTAAAAGCAAAAAAAAGTTTAAGTTTTGCTATCTGAGGGAAATAGATAAAAACATTTACAACAGTTATCTCTGATGTTAAACTTATGAATAATTTTTATTTTCTTTATAACTTTCTGTATTTTCTAAATTTATTTTCTAAAATCATTCTTTGCATTTATGTGACTTTTTAAATAAAAAGAGATTATTTAAAAATATAAAGTAAGCACACAAAATGCAATGTAAGAAGCTAAGATCTTGGCTAGATGCTCTTATTTGGTATTCTGCCTGCATGGGCCTAGCTTTGAATACTGCTGAGAAGAAGGAAGAAATCAAGCCACAGGGTCAACACATACCAACACTCAATAAGTCTCCAAAGACTCAGCTCGGAAGCGCCCCAAAATATTCAGCTGTGCTGTTGAAAATTAACCTGTACCATCTGAACCTCTGAGGTTTATGATATTAAAGACAAAATTTGGCTGAATTAAAGAGATAAATGTCAGAAGAACAGTTCAACTCAGACTCAAAACTTCTCGCAGGTTTTAAAATTTTTGTCATTATTAAAGCTGGATGAAATCATAAATTGAAATATGCGTTAAATTATAAGCTTGAATGTGTTTATCTAAAACAAGTTTCCATTATACCCAATGTTTTTATTTTTAGTTATGTAATGGAAATGGCTTCAGTGTTTGTTTGCTTTCTTCCCTCTTGATATAATTTATATGTACTTATTGTAAACACAGCTCACCAAACATATACACACATTCATATAAACACATGGAGAAAGAAAGCAAACCAAGCAACAAACAGGAGACTAAAGAATAAAGTAAAACTCGATGCATACTCTAATATATTCTAGGCACTTTGAATATAGGTACACACACAGATATAACATTTCAAAATTGTTATAAATATTTTTCTCTATTTCTCTCAGATAACAAGACAAATCAAACTAATATACTGATTACTTTCAATCTGTATAAAAAATGCTGTTCTCCAACTAGCTTGATTAAATGTAATAAACATTTTTTCTTGTCAATAAAAATGAATCTTTGTCATCAGTTTCAATAGCTGTGTACTATTTTATTGTACAGCTAAATTATAATTTATTTAACCTTTCTCCTAATGATGTACATTTAGGTTATCTATTGCATAAGTCACTAGATAAAGTACATTCCTAAAAGGAAGACAGAATAATTACATCAAGAATTACTTTGAAGATTGTTTAAACAAATATATACCAGAAAAATTGGCACAATATTACTCATAGTGGCTAAAGCATAAATCTTTAAGACTAGAAATATATCCAAAGTCTATTATAAAGTAGGACATAATGCAGATAATCACCTTAAGCACTTGCAAACTAGGACAATTTAAGCAATTATGCAAGTGACACATGTAGAAAATCCAAAATGCTGAACATATTATATATATATATTTTTTAATTGAAGGACTAGTTCATAGAAGACAGATTAGGCCCCTGAGTATAGTATCAGGAGAGAAAATAAAGATCATTAGGGGAAGTTGCACAGAAAAATGTAGTGGCTCTAAAATACAACAGTTCTGAAACATCTGTGGCTGAATCAAAATTGCCTGAGCTACTAGTTTCTGGCTTAGATGGAGTAACAAAGACCAGATTTTCCCTCCCAACTGAAACAACCAAAAATTTGGCAAAAGTTATTAACTAATGGTTTATAAGAAAAGGTATATCAAGCAATGAAAGACAGTGGTCATTGAGAAATAGGAAACAAATGAAGTAAGTTCTAAGATTGTCTCAGCTTAATGCCTTCAAGGATAATATCCTGTTTACACCAAAAAAACAGAAAATACAGTATGAGACTTTTAACATATATAAAAGTAAAATGTATTACAATAGCAACATTGTATGTTGCTATGATGTATGGAGGGGAGAAATGGCTCATATGTGAAATGGCATAATACTCCAACATATTCTACTACTAGAAGGTAGACTGTGATAAGTTAAAGATGCATATTATGAATGCTAAAGCAACTACAAAAATAACAAAGATTTATAGCAAACCTGCTATCAAAGAAGATAAAACAGAATCATAAAATACATTCGATTTTTTCCAAAAATACAGATAAAGTAAAAAATGAACAGATGAAACAAATAGAAAACAAATGCAAGATGATAGATTTAAACCTAACTATATCAATAAATAAGTTAAATGTAAACAGTCTAAATATTCTAACTAAAAGGCAGAGATGGTCAGATTTGATTAAAAAAAAGCACACAGACTCAATTCTATGCTGACTATGCACTTTAAATATAAGAACACAAATATGTTAAAAAGAAAAGGATGGAAAAAGATATTACATGCTAACATCAAATAAAAGAAAGTAAGAGTGCCTGTAATAATATCAGAAAAAATACATTTTAGAGTAAAGAGACTATTAATAGGGATAAAGAAATCATTTCATATTGATAAAGGGGTCAATTTATTAAGAATACAAAGAACCCTAAATGTTTATGTATGTAATAACAGAGATTCAAAATACGTGAAATCAAAACAGAACTTTTAGGAGAAATAGACAAATCCCCAACTATGGTAAGAGATTTAAACATCCCCCTCTCAATGACTGACAGAACAAGTAGATAAAACTTTGGTAAGCATAAAGAAAACTTGAACAACACTATCATGCAATTTGACCTAATTGACATTCATAGAACATTTTATCCAACAATGATAGAATACACATTATTTTCAAGTGGACACACAAACTTTACCAGGATAGACCATATTTGGGGCCACAGTACAAGTCTCAATAAATTTAAAGAGATTCAAGTTATACAAAGTATATTCTTTGACCACAATGGATTTATATTAGAAATCAATAATAGAAAGATCTCCATAAAACCCCCAAGTTTTGGAAAACTAAATAACCCACTATTCATCCATGGGCCAATGAAGAAATCGAATTCCAGGAAGAAATGGATTCACTGGTGAAATCTATGTAACACTTAGGAGGAAATAATACCAATTCGATACAAACGGTTCCAGAATATTAAAGAGGAGGGGATACTTTACAACTCATTGTATGAGATCAGCACTACTCTACTATCAAAGTCAAATAAAATAATTACAAATAAAGAAAACTATAGACCAATATCTCTCATAGATATAGATACAAAATTCTAAACAAAATTTTAGTCAATAAAATCTAACAATATGTAAAGATGATACTACATCATGACCAAGTATGCTTTGGAATGCAATGTCAGTTTAACATTTAGAAATCAACCAATATAACATTAATTCGTGATTTTAAAAAATACCCCACAGAAAACTTAAAATAGGAAGAAATTTCCTCATCCTTATAAACAACATTTATGGAAAACCCACAGCGGATATGATATTGAATGTTGAAAGACTGAATGCTTTTCCCCAAAGATAGAGAATAAGACAAGGATTTCTGCTTTCCTCACTTCCACCTAATATTATACTGGAGTTTCTAACCAGTGTAACTAGGCCAGAAAAAGAAATAAAAGGCATACTGACTAGAAATAAAGAGACAAAATTGTCTATTCTCAGACAACATGAACGCTCTGTTAGATATCCAATAGAATCTACAAAAGACTACAAGAAATAATAAATGAGAGGCTGGCCCTGTGGCTTAGCGGTTAAGTGCGTGCGCTCCGCTACTGGCAGCCCGGGTTCTGACCCTGGGCGCACACCGACGCACCGCTTGTCCAGCCATGCTGAGGCGGTGTCCCACATACAGCAACTAGAAGGATGTGCAACTATGACATACAACTATCTACTGGGGCTTTGGGGAGAAAAAGGGAAAAAAAGGAGTAGGATTGGCAATAAATGTTAGCTCAGGGCTGGTCTTCCTCAGCAAAAGAGGAGGATTGGCATGGATGTTAGCTCAGCGCTGATCTTCCTCACAAAAAAATAATAATAATAATAATAAATGAGTTTAGCAAGGTTGTCAGGTACAAGATCAATATACAAAAATCCATTTGATTTCTATATACTAGAAACGTTTTGAATTTGAAATTTTTAAAAATGCCTTTTATGATAGCATCAAAATATCAATACTTAAGAAAAACCTGACAAAAGATATGAAAGACCTATGTACCAAAAAACACAAAACCTTGCTGAGATAAACTAAAGTGTACCAAAATAAATGAAGGAATACATCACATTCATGTGTCAGAAGACTCAAGTTTTGTTGTCAATCTCCTTTAATTGATGTATAGTTTGAACAAAATTCCAATCAAAGTCCCAGTAGACTTCTTTGTAGAAACTGACCAATTGATTCCAAAATTCATGTAAAAATTCAAAAGACTCAGAATATCTAAAACAATTTTGAAAAACAATAGAGTAGGAGGACTAACACTACTTGATATCAAAACTTATTATAAACCTCCAATAATCAAAACAGTGTGGAACTATGTCAAGGTAAACAAATAGATGAATGGAACATAATAGAGAGTACAGAAGTAGACTCTCATATTTACAGATAACAGTTTTGGCAAAGATGAAAAGACAATTCAGTAGAGAAATTATAGTCTTTTGAACAATAGTGCTGGGAAAATTGGACATTTATATGCAAGGAAAAAGAACTTTTATCCATTTTTGATACCATGTAAAAATTAAATCATAATTGATCAGTTATCTTAAAATATAAAACTCCTGCAAAAGTAAATAAAACCTAGGAGAGAATCCGTGTCATCTTCAATTAGGCAAAGATTTCTTAACTAAAACACCAAAAGCACTGTCATAAAAGAGAATAATAATAAATTGGACTTCATCAAAGTTAAAAGCTTCTTCTCTATAAAAGACACTTAAGAAAATGAAGGGGCAAGACAAAGAAGGGACAAGACAAAGACTGGGAGAAAATATTTGCAAATCATATATCTGATAAAAGATTGGACTGTATAAAGAACTCTCAAAACAACAATAAAAATATTTAAAAAGATTTAACAGGAACTTCACTAAAGATAATATTGGGATATCAAATATGCTCATGAAAAGATACTCAAGTTTATTACTCATTAGAGAAACACAAATTAAAATCAAAATGGGATATGATCACAAACCTATTAGAACTGCTAAAATTTAAAAAGTCTAAACATAACCGACTGTTGACAAAGATATGGAAGAACTAGAATTCTCAGACACTTCTGGTAGAAATTTATACTGCTATAACTAATTTGGAAATCATCTTGGAAGTTTCTTAAAAAGTTAAACATTATCTACCATATGATCTAGTCGTTCCACTCTGGTGTATTTTCCCAAGAGAAATACAATCACTGTACATACACAGACATGTACACAAATGTTCACAGTGGCTTTGTGATGGCCCAAAACTGGAAAGAACCCAAATGTCCATCAACAGATGAATAGATAAAGAAACTGTGATCTATTCATATAACAGAATACTACTCAGCAATAGAAAGGAATAAAGTATTGACATACGCAAAATAATTATGATCTGTGAAATCTGTAGGATTAAAAAATGTGCATATTTTATGATTCCATTTATATGTAATTCTAGGAAATGCAAACTAATAGTGAAGGAAAGCAAATCAGTGGCTGCCCAAGGATTAGGCAGGGGGAAGAGGAGAGGGAGCAATCACAAAAAATGGCACAAGGAAATTTGTGTGGGTGATGGATATGTTCATTATCTTGATTGTGATTATAATTTCACAGATGTATTCTTATTTCAAAGCTTATCCAACAGTACACTTTAAATATGTTCAGTTAATTGTATTTAGTTATGCGTCAATAAAGTCGTTAAATCAAAAATCATCTCCTAGATGATGAAGTATGCTTAATGATGGAATGGGCTGATGCAGCATTTTAAAGTAAATGTGTTAGATGTAAATATGATGTATGGCATGACTATATTGTCTTTATTATATTTCCAACAATGATTTTCTATGATTACAACCCTATGGTGGGCCCATACTTTTCAAATGTTCTCTCCATCTGAGATCTGAATTTTCCTGTGGATAAGCTGTAAATATGGTGCCATTTCAAGAAGAAGGAAAATATGATTCCAAAATATCTGATTCAATCCAAATGTATTTATCATGCAGTAAAATGAGAAAATATAATGAAATAAAACAAAAATCCTCATCAGGCAACTATTCACCTGTGGTCTTTGCATGACAGAATACAGAAGATTTCTATTTCAATGAATGGTCTGGCGATTGGGCATCATGAAGCCAGAAGTATGGAGTGATTGGTTTTTCTGGATGTTACATATCCTTCTCATATATTGTTAGGGACTTGAATTCACGCCTTTTTTGTGTTAGATCACCAAAAATGTGCCAAGTGAAAGATGATTTCCACATATTGGATAAAAATCATTAAATAGAATAGAAATACATTTTTTTAATTGCTAAGGAAAAAAATGTGACTTTTACATAAATGAAATCTATAGTTAATACAGCAAATTTAACTCTGGCAATCCAATGATTCAGTGGTCTTCTGTCCCTTAGGACTTAAACGTGAAAGCTCCGACCAAATCAATCAAGTCAGTCCACATTTTCTAATTACCGAAAACCCTCTGGATTCCAACTCCAGTGTCATGTAGCATCATCTGAATCTATAACAGAGAATTATTAGGTAACCGTAGATATTGTACCACCTCTAGAGATTTAAATAATGAAAAACACCCTTCTGATGTGAGGCTGGAAACTGCTTGATTTATGTTAATGCTGATGTGCACTTAGTGTTTTAGAAAAGGATTTTATTACTATCTAAAAGCAGCACTATATTAAACCCACAAATTAGCTTCTGTTCTGTTGGAATCTAATTATCTTTATGTAGGGCAATAGTCCACCAAGCCAGGGGCAAAATCTTACCTTTCTAAATGGAGACTGGAATAGAGAAAATGATAGACTGCTAAGCTAAACAGTATTTACTGCAGAGAGTTCACATGGGACTGGGGTGAGGAGGTATGAGCACCATGAAAGCATCTGCTGCCAACTCAATGGTAGACAGGAAGGTCCAATTTTTCCTTGACATCTGGTGCTGCGTTCATCTTTCTTAGACTGTATTCACAATTAATTCTTATTTCCTTATTTTTATTTTTTTAATTCCTTTTGGATATTCAGTTCTAACTCAAAAGCATATTCCAGTTTTCCCCTCTTTTCAGGCTTTTGTAAAGATCAAGTTTTCATCTTTTCTGGGCATAGCATGAGACCACTGATTTAATAATTTTCATTTCTTTTATCTTTTGCTGCTATGATCTACCATTTATCCTAGGTATTTCTTTAAAGATCCGATGGTAGTGACCAGGGAAGTATGGAGAAGACATGCTTGTAAAATGTCCTTACAGAAATAAACCTGGCTAAAGAAACATTACTAAAAGGAATATACTTTACCTCATATACCTAGTCTAGATAATTCGAGGTATTTGAAAATGGTTAGTAATCTATAAAAATGACTAGAGGGCTTCTTCTTCCTAGGATTCTATGAAAGAATTAACAGAAAGAAGAATTAATTGAATATAATTAAAAGCACATTATGGAATTGATTATATAAAGTCTGCAACTGAGTTAATTCAACGCGAGGTTAAACCACAAAAATGTAACATATTGAAGTTTTCGTATCATTCCCCAATTTCTTCTAAATATGGAATTGGTTAATATATTTAGACAGGTATTGATAGGAGAATTTTTCTTTATTCTTACTTTATTAATTAAATGAATATTTATTGAGCATCTTCTATGTGTTGGGTATTGTGAAAACCACTAGGGATGTTTCTCCATCCGCTGGGTGGCCAGACTATGCAGTCAAGGTATAAAGGCCATCCAGGGAAGAGACCTGTGCATGATTCAAGGTCATTGAGAGCAAACAACATGCACACCAGGCTCAAGTTGTATAGCCTTTACTTACATCAAGAGACGAGAGAGAGGGCACAAAATCTAGCCCTTTGCAATGTGTTAGTCCTCCGTGGCCTAACTGTGGGTCCACTCCGCAGCTGAAAAGGGGAATGTAATCGAAAGCACCACAGGCTTTGTGCTGCAGTGGAAGGACCCTGACCCCTCCCCTGTGGAAGCTTTCTGTAAATTACAGAAAGCTAGGGGTATGCCTGAGGGACACTGACTCACACCCTTAAGCATAACAAAGGAGTATACATCTGGCTTAGAACAGGGAAAATTATTCCCTCTTAAGGCAAGCCCAGCACAGACTGCAGACTCAATCTCACAGCAAGGAAATGTTCTAGGCCTAAGACCACACCTATGTGACTGTGCAGTGGGTGAGACACTAAGCTTGACTACCTTTTTCAACAAGGGATATAATGGTGAACAAGGCACGCTGTCTTTCTTGTGGAGATGAGTTTAATGAGGAAAAAAGATAATGTATAAACAAATGGAAGATTAAATGAAGTAATGGCAATTTGTTATAAGTGCTTATACAAGGTGCTGCAGTATATAATACCAGGGAGGGAGGCTGCCATAGAAAGAGTGTTTTGAGAAAGATCCTTTGTGGAAGTTAAGGAAATGATACATGAGCTGAGACCTGATTGGAGTGAAGGAGTTCATGAGAAGGGGAAGCCCAATCTAATGAGAGAAGATACAAGTTTAAGCACCCTTTGCAAGAATGAGTTTTGTGCACTATAGAAATGAAAGAAGACAGTGAGGATGGTTGGTTCAAGAGTCGAAGAGGAGGCCTGTGAGGACGGGGAGAGGAGAGGAGGAGGTAGTAGCATGAGATGAGCAGGAGTTGGGCAAGAAGCAGATACAAGACCATGCACATTTAGATGTCTCTATTTATATATGGTCCTGACTTTACTATTTCTCATTGTATGTCCCCCTGAGATGTTGATTGGTATGATCAGCTCTTTTATCAGTATTTGCAGATGGTGACACATACCAGAAGGCAATTTAATGTATATTAATGCATTAATAATATATATAATATTAATTATATATATTAATACATTCACAATAAGTAACCATTCATTTTAAGAAAATAATCATTTCTTAACTATATGGTTACTTAAGTTTGTTCTGTAGAATTGCCTCTGTACATTTAGTTCAAAATTTTATAGCCTCTTTCCTTTTTAACACCAGGCACCTAAAGAAGAAATAAGACTTCATTGAATGGATGGACAAAAATGGGAGGAAGGAGTAGCAAATATCTAATTCCTTCATCTTTCTGCTGCCATTCATTCACCCTTGACCTTCAGCTCAAGGGTCTAGCTCTACTTTCTCTTAAATGGGCATGTTGACAATGCCTTATTCAGGGCAATGCCTTAGTTTTTTTTTTTTTTTTGTGAGGAAGATTAGCCCTGAGCTAACATCTGTTGCCAATCCTCTTCTTTTTTGCTGAGGAAGATTGGCCCTGGGCTAACATCCATGCCCATCTTCCTCTACTTTATATGGGACACCGCCACAGCATGGCCTGACAAGCAGTGCGTCAGCCTGAGCCCGGGACCCAAACCTCTGAATCCCAGGGCGCTGAAGTGGTGCGCATGAACTTAACTGCTACGCCACCAGGCCAGCCCAATGCCTTAGTTTTATTGGTCATCATTTTCCTGCACTGGAGGGGGTCAGAAGACCGAGATTAAGTCTCAGGATGCTTCCTGATGAAGTAGATATAATGCCAGCTGCAGTAGCCTTGGCCTGTGTCCAGTGTTCAGAGCTAAACCTGTGTGTGTGCATGCACACCTGCATGTGTGTGTGTATGAATGATAGTAGGATTCTTAATCACAGTGGCTTATTTCCAGTGGAAAGTGACATTTAATTAGTGGGGACTCAAATACGTTATCTAAATACCAAAGATTTTAATAAAACAGATTGATGGCTGGCTGGATTGTGTTGGCTAGTAAAAAATTATCATTTGATTGATGATACCAGAGTTAGAACATCATTAGTGTGGCTTACTTTCTATTTGTTCCTAAGAGAGAAAGATTTTCATAAACAGATGACAGCCTGCTTTTCTTATTATTTCCAATACCAAGGTCACCATAAAGAAAATTTTAAGATACATATAATACATCTTGCTTCCTTTAATTCTTTCATCATAAATACTGCAGCTAGCTACCCACAAGGAAGGAGTGACTTCTCTTTCTCTTAGCAAGGTGCTGAAGCCTGTATCCAATTTCTGTGTGTATCTCACGATCTGCCACTATATTTTCCCACAAACATACAAAGGGACTTTAGAGTTAAAAAAACAAAAAAAACAAAAAACTCTGCCTTTACAAAAATATCCCTTCTCAGTGAA
Source organism: Ceratotherium simum simum (assembly GCF_057802395.1). Taxonomy (NCBI): domain Eukaryota; kingdom Metazoa; phylum Chordata; class Mammalia; order Perissodactyla; family Rhinocerotidae; genus Ceratotherium; species Ceratotherium simum. The sequence continues at coordinate 32,381,500 of NC_141910.1, read as the reverse complement.
ATAAATTTTTTATAAAACAAAGTAAAAAATTGATTTTGCATACTCTAAATCCTATTCTATTACATTTTAAAAACTTAGGACAAATATAGAAATCCAATTAGATGGAAATACACAAAAGTATCTCTAGAAAACCTCACGTTTGGCCAACACTCATATATGTAGCCTATAATTTTTAAAGAAAATATTTTTTAAATGCAAGAGAGGACAAACCAGCAGAACTTGCATTCTTGTTGCTTCTGTAAGGGTAGAAATGAACTCTTAAGTAATTCTACCACTGTAGTAAATAATCTACTATTATCATCACTCCTACTTCCACTACTATAGCTAACATTCATTAAGGTCTTAATATCTGCCAAGCACTGTTCTAAGTGCTTTACATATATATTTTGTGTTAAGCACTCACAACATCCCTACAAGGTAGATACTACTATGCCTATTTTTTACATGAGGAAACTGAGACATAACTATTAATAAAATATACAAGTAGTGCTGTTAGGAAGTTATGAATTGAGGATTTAACTGAGGCATTCTGTCTTGAGAGTGCATTCTTGAAATCATCGCACTATGGTTACTCTCAATCAACAAAAGTTGAGGACGTACATGCATATATACAACTTGAGCCAATGAAAGTAGCTGAAGAAATGAATAAATCTAGTTAGAATATTAAGACGCTTATTCCTGCATATGGTAATATTCCTTTGTTATATGTTACTCATTTTACAAATTAACCATGATTTAATACAAATGCATAAAATCTCTTCTGTACTGAGTACCAGTTACTTAAAAATGATATTTTAACATCTCTTCTCATCTGAATGGAAATTTATGTTGGAGAGAAAAAAATCACATTTGAACAAATACCTTTTTTTTTAATGAGTAAGCAGGTTTTTTTTTTTTTTTTTTTTTCAGGGAAAGAGTCACCCTGAGCTAACATTTGTTGCCAATCTTCCTCTTTTATTTTCCCTCCCCAAACCCCCCCTGTACATGATTGTATATCCTAGTTGTAGATCATTCTAGTTCTTCTATGTGAGCTGCTGCCACAGCATGGTAACTGACAGATGGGTGGTGTGGTTCCACGACCGGGAAGCGAACCCAGGCTGCTAAAATGGTGAACACCAAGCTTTAACCACTAGGCCATCAGGGCTGGCTCCAAATACCTTTTAATATTAGAAACAGTTCTCTTTTTTACCACAACATAATAATGGTATTTATTTCTTAGGTTTAGTTATTCAACAGCAATTTTCATGTAACTACTAAGTGCAAAGCTCTATGGGAACACCAAGGTAAATAAGACACAGCTCATTCTTCATACAATTTATAGGAGAGGTAATACATGTGCATGAAATTAGTATAATCTAAAATGAAATATGTACCATAAGAGAAACACAAATAAAGTGAGATGGAAGTTTAAAGGTTGAAACCTCTTCCAACGAATCCAGCATTTTTCTGAATACACATCTTGTGACTTCTGAGTTCCAGGATGTATAATTGAATGACATCTCTCTGGAATGATAGGCTCCTTATTTTTACTATCTTCTCTGTGAAAAAGCATTTTATTTTATTTATTCTTCATTATTGAAGAATATTTTTACCAGATTTAGAAGTCAGTATTGACAGTTTTTAAAAAGAATTCTTTTTGCACATTAAAAAGCATATCCCATTGTCTCCTGGATACCATAGTTTCAACAAGAAGTCTGCGTACTTCTAATTTTTATTTTCTTGTATATAATAAGCCATTTTTCTCAGAATGCTTTTAAAAGTTTTTCTTTACCTTTCATTTTCAGTAGTTTGACTGTGATGAGTCTAGAAATTTTTTTCTTCATATTGATCTATTTTGGGTTTCGCTGATCTTCTTTACTTTGTAAATCTATGTTTCACCAAATGTGGGAAGTTTTGGCTATTATTTCTTCAAATAATTTTTCTGCCCCATTCTCACTCATTTTTTCTTCTGAATTCCAACTACACATATTTTAGACCATTTTATATTTTCCCACAATTCTCTGAGGTGCTCTCTCAATCTCTTTCTTTCTTTAATATATACATAATAATATAACATATAATACATTATATTATAATATCTAACTATATAACAAAATAGTACCTATAGATATAGATACACATCTCAATATCTGTCTTTTTCAGAGTCGATAATTTCTATTGCTCTATCTTCAAGTTCATCGACTCTTTGATATTATGCCTATTTAGTGTTATTTTATTTTTAAGATGTTATATTTTTCAGTTCTATAATTTCCATTCGGGGTTTTTTATAGTTTCTATTTCTCTGCTATTTCCTATTGCTTTACTCATTATATGCATATATATATCTGTCTAGCTGAGTATAGCTGTAATAGCTACTTTAAAGGACTTGTCTGATGATTATAAGATCTGGGTTATCCTCAAGTTGACCTCCATTGATTCCCTTTACCTTTGAGAATGGGCTACATTTTCTAGTTTTTATTTTTATTTTTTTTGTATGACAAGTACTCTTAGATTATATTTTGGAAATTGTGCAGATTACGTTGTGGAGAATCTGAATTCTGTTTATTTCTCTGAAGAATATGATTTTTTTGTTTTAGCAAGGCAATAACTTATTTAGAATCAAACTGAAAACTCTGTCTGTCTTGCCTACAGTCAGCAGTAGCTCAAATCTCAATCCAATTCCTTTTTTTCCTTAGCTGGGCTGTTTTGGGTTTTCTTGTGCATGTGCAGTGCAAATGCCAGTCAGAGACTTGGGCATAGTTTAGAATTTCATCACTTTCTTGTGGCAGTGGCTGCCCTGGAAACAAGATGTAGTGGATGACTCTGTCTTCCAGTTCATTAGGTCAGGAAAATGGCAGGTTTTTTAATCTTTTTTAGCTATCCTGGCTATGCCGCAACTTCAGTGCTCTCAGGATAAAGCCATAACAGTGAGAACCTCAACCCATGCTTGTTAGTTCTTCCAAGTTTCATTTCTCTTCCAAAATCTACCTGCTTTTGCTCACTCTTGAGAGCCCAAACTTTCATAGGGTATCTATACAACAAAGTATTTCAGAATTTGATAAATACATCAAATTTCATTTAATTACCATTGAAGATATCATAAGTAGGGATCACCTTCCTTTCCTAGTCTTTGTTGTTATATAATGTGCATTTTTATTGGTATATTTTCTGTTGTTTCATTGATTTATAATACCCTACTTAATTATTACAAATATTATGTAACTCTTTGGGTTATGGCTGGAAAAGGGTTTGGTATATTTCAGAAGCAAAATATAAATCTTCCAGATCCCTTTCCTGAGTTATGACCAGAACCTGTAACTTATATAGAATTGATATAATTTATCTCAACAAGCATGGCCTTGTATATATACACATGGAACATATTTTAAAGTAGTCATAACTGAAATTAATGTTGTCATGACCACCAGTTTAGAAGGATTTAAGAACTCCTAGTATCTGATAAATTATACCATCTAATTAGCTAATATTTGGTTAAGAATATAACGAGGGCCAGAACTTCACCAATAGGAATAAAAGGATTTGGGAAGGTGTATCATTTTCAACAAGTTCTTTTATAGAATTCAGAATAACAAATAATGTAAGATCATATTCATTTATTATTTGCTGTTTAGCCACTTGGTAAGGATGATCATACATGCTGGTTGAGATGGCAGTTGCTAATATGACATAACTTCAAGGTAAGGAAATTTGCATTTAAGTGCTCCTGTCTTTCAGACACTTGCTCATATGTTTAAACTATTCTTTAGTCTTCATAAAATCCAGGGGAGTATTAATAGCATATTATAGATAAAGAAACTCAGGATCACAGAGATGAAGTATCTTAAACCCAATCACCTTCTTAAAAATTGCCATGTGAGAAATTCATATTCTGGACTGACGCTTTGCACCGTAACTTACTGGCTCCAAGCATCTAAGAAAGGCTTGCATTCATCTAAACACTTTTCCTCTTTGCTTCTACTGCTTAAAATTCTTTTATCAGCACATGAAATGTCTAAAATTAGAAATGATGTTTAAAATACAAGTGTCATCATCAGGAGAGATACTAGGTTGATTCAAATTCAAATTTAGGGTATTCAACGTCAGATATCAGGATCTATCATTTATTTATTACTTTATTCAATAAGTATTTTGTTCATTGCCTGCCATGTCCAATTCACTGTGTCAGATTATAGAAGCAGGTTTTGGTGGAGTAAAGAACATGGTGATTGATGAAGAGAAAACTTAAAGGATTGAGTACTAATGTATAGAGGAAAAACACTGACAGGAAAGCTTCAGATGGCACATTCATCCTTGCACAAATTTTCAGTTTTTGCTAAGAATAAGTCAGTTAATCTGTATCCTGGCTACATCCACTTATGAACCCAAACTCTTTCTTTAGAGTAACATAAAATCTTTATTTTGAATGTGATTACTGAGCTATCAATATGCTTTTGCTTTTATTGACTGAAAATATGTTATGATTTTATGGAAATTTCCAAGTAGAGGAACCATGACAAAAACATTTATTAAGTGCTATGTCAAGCAGCTTTGGTAGCACAAGAGCAATGGATCAGCATTGTTATTGGAGTGATATAATGAAATTTGTTCCTAGAAATAACTTACAGTTGGTGTAGAGTAGACCATCTCAAAAGGGGTTCTTTTTAGTAGTACATAAAGTTAATGGTTGTTTCTAAAAGAATGCCGCATTTTATTGAGATCAATCCCCAAATAAAATTTTGGTAAGATTTTGAAAATATCTTCTTTTGCAGATATACTACTATATACTACCTAACAAGGGTATTGTTTCAGTCACCAACCTCCCCCTCCTAATCCTAATTCCTATAATAGAATTATCTAGTCTAGAATTACTTTGTAGGTATGCCTAATTAGAATGGTGTGTTAAGAAACTCTAGGGAAAGGTCCAGCAAACAAAGAGTAGGCATAGGGAGATGGTGATTATAAATATAATTACACTACAGCAAAATCTCCTCTTTTTGAAATGTCATATTGATATGCTTTAATTATTTTCAGACCTCTGGCCCGAAACATGGCTATTCATTTAGGGAGTCTAATGCTACCAATAATGGCAGAAATAAAGTAAAAATGAGAAAGAACCCTTTCATTTTGATCATCTTAGGCTTTTATCTTTTCCCTTTGTTTATGTATTTACAGAATTGTTAAATCCATTTTAGATAATGACTTAAAATGAGCAAATGCACAAGACACATTTTGAAATCAGAATCTTTTCGATTGCACTTTCATGAGAGAAGAAATTTATTGAGATGAATTTTCCATTCTATTAGATTTAATAGCATATTTTACTTTTGATTTCTGAAGAACTAGGTGAATTTTTTGCTTCTCATTTGAACAAATATTCTCCATTATTTTACCTTGTGCAATTTTCCTAATGAGTTCTGATTTTCAATGTAAATAAAAATTTATCTAAAGGGATAGTAGATTGATCTGGTAGAGGTTTGAATACTACTAAATAAGCATCTATATTGTTCTATTTTCCAAGGATTTCTGTAATAAAATGTTTGTCCTTCTGATTAGAATCTGAATATGTCTCATTATGGCATTGGAAAACACGATATATCACTTTAAGTTTTTCCAGTGAAAGCTGAAAATGCCTATGAGGTTACTGAAAGTAAGAATCGATTTCCTAGAAATGGTTCAGATGGTAGATTGCCATGACAATGCATATGAACTAAACAAAAGCTGTATAAGATAAGTTGATTTCATGCCCACACCTTTTAGATTTCTCTCTTGCCAACTGGACATTGCTATAAATTTAACAACAGGGATCTAAAAGAACCACAAGTTCTTTCTACAATGAATCAAGCATTAGCACTTGGGAGAGCTAATTTATAGCCTCTGCAACAAATAAGTGACTTTTGTTATACATTCATAATAAAATAAAAGCTGGGGGATTTGTGAACAAGTATTATCATGTGTGTGTGTGTGTATATATATATATATATATATATATATGTACTGCACAAGAAGCTTATCTCTAGACATAGGGTGAAAAGGCAGCCACCAAATATACATAATTTGTGGAGCATAAAAATATTTTTTGTCCCTAGATTTTTTTCTCATTGGATTGCCACTACTACAGCATACATTTTTTTCATTACCAAATCCAGCAAGTCTACATTAAAATATGCTTGGGAGCACGATGCCACATTGGTGGTTCTGGGTATTAATAATGCACTTTGAATATGAGAGGAAAGAGGAACAGAAGGGGAAAAAATTACTTAGGACAAACTTCTAAATTTTCCCCAAGAGCACACTGAAAGCCTATCTCTCTATTTCTATATCATCTATATCTATATTTATATCTATATCATCTATCTCTGGATGTAGATACAGATAAAGATATATAATATTCTTAGCTACATTTGCTGCCTAGATAAAAGAGATCATAAAGAAATTTAGCAAACATTCAAAGTAATGGCCAACTTTGGTATTATCCATTGGCACCAACAGATAAGCTTTTCTCCACAATTTTATACTGTAGGCAAAGATTTTATCTTCTCATGGCACAAATGAAGTTGTAATTGCTTCCATTTTAATTAAGAGCCAATTTCAAACTTAAGAAGACTGAGTATCTGTTTAAAGTGTTTATGCCACAGGCGGCAGGAGCCACTGAAGAAGGGCAATTGGAAGGACATTTTTGTATGGTGTGTTGGGCCGGAATTGGTTAGCTTTGAAGAACTGCTCCATTTTCAATAATAATAATTACACACACAAAAAGGAATTCCTTTGGGGGCCAGCCCGGTGGCGCAAGCAGTTAAGTGCGCGCGCTCTGCTGCAGTGGCCTGGGGTTCGCCAGTTCGGATCCCAGGCGCGCACCGACGCACTGCTTGTCGAGCCATGCTGTGGTGGTGTCCCATATAAAGTGGAGGAAGATGGGCATGGATGTTAGCGCAGGGCCAGTCTTCCTCAGCAAAAAGAGGAGGATTGGCAGATGTTAGCTCAGGGCCGATCCTCCTCACACACACAAAAAAAAGGAATTCCTTTGAACATATACAGTTTCATAGACTACATCCAGTTTTACTGTTCTCATGCTGACCAACTATGACAGGAGTTGTTAACCATTTTTGTGCCATATTTCTTTGGCAGCCTGGTGAAGCATATGGACTCTTTCCCAGAAAAGTTTTTTAAAAGCACAAAATAAAATACATAGGATTTAATGGAAGCCAATTATATCTAAATATAGTTATAGAAATCTTTTTACAAATGGAAACATAAGACGTAGTTGTATATCTGCTTCTTTATTGAAATTGAACAATAAGATCTAGCAGCAGGTATAAATAGCATAATTTGAAGTAGTGATCAATATACATTCTGTTTTGAAATATCTGCAATAGCTATAATATATGAAAATATCTGTGGTTTTTATTGGTGATAGTGTCATAGAGACTACGGTTCTACTGTAGTTTGTTGCCTTTAGTCATAATAAAAGGAAATGTTAAATTACCATTAGAGATTAATTAATAAAGATATAATATTTCTTTCATTGAAGTCCATGGTCCCCCTAAATTCTATCCACAAATCTATGGTTAAAAATCTCTTATTTTGGGGCTGATCCAGTGGCATAGTGGTTGCTTGTGTGCTTTGCTTTGGTGGCCTGGGGCTCACAGGTTCGGATCCCGGGCACGGACCTACACACCGTTCATATAGCCATGCTGTGATGGCCTCCCACACACAAAATAGAGGAAGATTGGTACAGATGTTAGCTCAGGGCTAATCTTCCTCACCAAAGGAAAAAAAAAGTCTCTTATTTATGCCAAGTTATTGTTAAAGCACTTTAGACCTTTCAAAATAATATATGGCTACATTTTACTGAGTGCTGAATATGTACCCGAAACTATAATATATGCTTTGAAACATTACCTCACTCAGTCTTCAAAACAATTCTCTAAGGTAGAAATTATTATCTCCTTTACAAATAACCAAGTGGAGGCTCAAATTAACACTGTAGGTAAGTGGCAAAACCTGCATATGGAGACGTATAGAAACATTTTTCTGTCTCTATTTTAAAGAATAAATACAGACAAATAAAAATTGTGACTTTCATAAAGAGAATCAGAACTGGAACTCAGGTCTTCAGAATAGCATTTTGATGTTTTCTCTACAAAACCATTTCACCATTTGGTGATAGTTGCAATTCAAGAAACTGTACTTCATAAATAGTCTCATGATCAAGTACCAATACTGTGAAAACTGCCACCTTATAAAGAGATTTGCTCAAGAGATCATAGAAACAACTCCCCCATGAGAAAAGTCACAGATAAGTAAAATTTTCTCCATCTGCTGACTAGACGGAGTACATAATAAGACGATTACACAACCTGAACAAGAGCCAGAAGAAGAGTAGAAAAGTGTTGGCTTCTGAGAATCAAGTTCATCCAACTAAGCTAACCTGAGATTTTGAATAGAATCTTAAGAATGAAAATAAGTAGTGTAAATATCATCTGAGTCTCAGGATTGGTTTTATAACCAAATCTTTGTAGGCCAGTGGTGCCAACTGTAGGCCAGTTGTATGGTTAAATGATTAACCATACAATCAATACACACAAGCATAAAGGTTTCATAACACTTAATTCAATAAAATTTTAGGAAAAGTAAGTGTGTCAAGAGCTGCACTGGTGCTTGTGATTTGTGCCATTAAGAAATTTTACTCCATGATACATCTTAGTAAGAACTCTGAGTTACAGACTCAAGTGGATAGAAACCTTTTTTGACCCAGAGCATTAGAAAAAGCTTCAGGAAGGGCTTGGCATTTGACCTAAATCTTGAAGATTTGGAAGCATTCTATTAAGACAAGATAGACATTTTAGAAAAATTTGGATAACATTACACATGAATGAGAGAACTCTGATTCATATTAGGAAATTTCACCTAAATTCAGGAAGAATTTTGAACGGTAGAGTGAAACAAGGTTTTTTTGTAAGGAAAAATATTCTAGTAGTAGTCTAGGAGAATGGTTGGGAAATGAGAAATAATGGATGTCAGAGAACACTTAGAAAGAAATTAGAAAATAACAATGCACTTAAGATCTGGTCTTTGCAAGTTTTCTTGGAATGGAATAAAGAGATTCCCAAGACACTCTGGAGACAGAAACTTTGACTTGAAAAGACTGCATGTGGAGATAAAGGGAGAGACAGTAGTCAAGAAGGACATTAAGATCAATAACTTGGTTAGCCTGGTAAGTTATAAGGCCATTTCCTGAGACAGGAAACGCAAAAGAAGAGCAGGGTAGCGAAGTAATACTACTATTTCATGTATAAACCTCATAAGTTTGCAGTGTCAATGAGAGTGATCTTCATAAACATTTTCAACAGGAATTTAGAAAAAGGTCTTAGACTTCAGAGGAGATGCTAGAATCAGCAATAGTGACTTGGTCGTTGTAGTTATACAGATAAAATTCAAAGTTATGTGAATCGATGACATTGCAAAGAAAGAGAGCAGAGAAAAAAGACAAAAATGGATGAAAAAATTAAAGTATGTGAGGTGATAGAGGTATTAACTAGCCCTATTGCGGTAATCATTTCATGATATATATGTGTATCAAATCATCACTTTATACACCTTAAACTCATACAGTGTTATATGTTGATTATGTCTCATAAAGCTGGAAAAAAATAAAAATGGACTTTTTAACTACAAAAAAAGCATAATGAATGTCTTCAATTAAGGTCAGGCAAAGGAAGAAAAGCCAGCAATCATTCTAGCCCCTAACATGAAAAGGCTTCAAGTAAATATTGAAGTAAAAAATGTCTAAATATTGGGGAGGAGACATCAAGAGAGACAAGAGGAGAAGCACAATATAGTACTGTCATAGATTAAAGATGAAGTGACTCTCAAGAAGATGCTGCCAAACAGTGGATATTTTGTAGGAATGAGACCTAAGAATAGATTGTTGGCTTTTTTTTGACAACTTGAAGGTCTTTAATTTCTCTTTTAAGATCAATTGAAGTGCTTTGAGGAATGAGCAGAAAATGAGAAATTGGAATCTGAAAAGTTACATTTAATTTTTGAGAATATTTTTTAGTTAAAGATAAAGTATGCTACTTGAATGAGAAGTAAAGTTAAGATACTGTTTTTAGGATTTAGAATTGAACATTTTTATTGACATTTGGACTGATAATAGAAAGAAATGGAAAAATAATTGGGCAAAGTCCCAGAGGAGAAAAGAGACCAAAAATTGAGAGCAAAAATATAAGGGTCATATGTGAAGAAGGGTAAGAATAAAATGTTCTATAGAAGGAGAAATGTATTGAACCCTATTCTACTCCCTCAGAACAGGTTTAACCCATTCCTTTTTGATGGTAATAAGAGATTGGGAAAGCAATGAAGGCATCAAGATGCCGCAATTGCTAGTAACCTAAGTCAAATTAAGAAACCAGCAGGAGAATATAGTCTGCAATGTCCTAGTCCAGGACTCCAGTAGCAGACCAGTGAGGCAGTTCTGATTCACAAACACTTGTTTTATTTTTGTTGTTATACACCTTGCCAGTGGGGGAATAAAACGGACAGACAGGTACTAAGCTCAAGGATCAAGTTTCTCTTGATATTTCCTACTCAGTTGATGCAGGTCAATAATTGCAGCCCGGTACAGGCAGACCAAGCTACGTGCTCTAAAATCCACTAATTGTTCTTTGATGTTTCTATTATCTTAAGGTACGAAATATTTACTAGCTTATATCACAACAGTGTTAAGTTTTTATAAATACTCCAATTTTAAATTTTCATATTACACACTTATACATATTTACATAATTAACATTGTGTATTTCTCTTTCTGATTTCCTAATCTGATCTGTAGCACTCATGGAATACTGGAGTTACTAGGAATGATTCTGAAAAAGTCAAGGTAGTTTTCTGAATGGGAAAGAAAAAATACAATCAGGAGGTTAGGTAAAATAGTGAAAAACAAGCTTCAGAGAAAGAAAAGATGTCAAATGCAAAAATATAAAATTATCAAGCAATATTAAAGATCAAACCCAGATTCCTGGATTGCAAGCATAAAATGTACCTGGAAAAAATCAGCTGGCAAACATATCATCTATTGCATTGTACACCTACTGACGTTTTCATTGCGGTAGCATGTAATAGAACTCTACACACCTCCCGTCATTCCTTACTCATTTTGGGGAGGAAATTGCTCATTCTAAATTCCAATGGAAAGATTTTAGTGGGACTACTACTTCTGGGTTCCTGCAGATCCTGAAAACCATAGTCCCCTCGTCCTCTTTCCTCGGTGATTGGCTAGGGAAGGGGACGTGACTCACACTTGACAGAGTTCTTCCCCAGGGATTCTCTGACTTCTTAATGTGAATCTAAAGGAGAAAAGATTGTGACTGCTCCCCTGAGCTGGAGAGGTAAATGGGGAGGTCCAGGAGAGGATTACCTTTAGACTCCTTTACCAGTGGCAAAAGCCCATGAGTGACAAATAGCTGATAAGAGAGAAACCTGAAGGTGTATGGTCAAGGCTTCAGGCCTTGAAGTTTTCAGAGCTTCTCTGGTACTTGCAAAGTGACCTTCACTTTTTTTTTTTTTTTAACAAATCCAATATATATTCATATATTTCTTTTAAGTTATGTTGAGTCGGGCCTTTTGTCACTTATAATCTAAACAGCCCTAATTAATAGACTAACTAAAATCAATAGAGTTTATTTGTCTGGAATTTTGCATTAGTTCAAGTTAACCTGGGTCCTATGGAAAAATAAATAATTAATCTAGCAAGCTCTAATTCTGTATTTACAATAATTAGGGTACAGAGAAGGTTAATATTTGATACGATGTAAGTAATCTTATAAATTAAAAATAATGATAAACAAGATGGTAGAAATAATATTCTACCTGAGAAAACAAACTGTTTTCATAGTTTGCGTTCAAAATATGTGCTGATTACAAGTGATGCTTGACGTTGTATTACAATATGTCTCACTGAACACCTACATGGAAATCAGCCTCTTTTTTCACTGGAAGATATTTGATAATATAAAAACACTTATTTTGTTGTTATTGTTAAGCATGATGAATATATTCCTATTTTAAAATCACCAGACAATATTCATTAAGTTTAAATTTCTGTTGATGCACACATAGTCCAAAATGAGTGTTCTGCCCAGAGGTAACCACTATTTTAAATCTGATATTTATCTTTCCAGATGATATCCTTCCATTTCCCTACTTATCTTAGAAAATATTTATAAAAATATATAGAATTATGTGTCTTTATAACTACATTTTTCTGTGTGTATTTTAATATAGATGTAACATTCTATATAATATTAAGCCATTTTCACTCAGGAATATTCTTGGAAGATTTTTTCCATGGAATTAGACATAAAATTAAGTGATCCTTTTAAATCATGCATTGTTTTTCATAATATTGATACATCATAATTTACTTAACCCAGTTCCCTACTAATGGGAATCTGGGTAGAGGGTAGATGAGTAAACAGTTGGCCTTATTTTTGTGCTTGCCGTCAACAAAAAACAAATCCATCTGTCACACCTGGGCTCTTGGCTACTCCCAATGTCTACCCTTCTGCCTCTGTCCACATCACATGGGACCAACATTCCATCAAGTACACACATATACCCCATATACGTTTACTATATATCCAAAAGAAAAATAAAAACTCTAAGGTTAAGAGAGACAGTTTATAACGTGTCTAAAATAAAAAACCAAGTACAGCAACAAACAACTGGTAGATTTTGGAAACAGGATTTGGGCTCTAATCTTAATTACTCCAAGACAGCAACAAATAATTCCTCTCAAAATTAGAATGAGTTAAATTAAAACTCCCCATGCTAAGACAAGGCCTGAGTCATGACAGTACTCATTATCTAACTGAAGTTTTGGTGTTTCTCTTTATATTATGTTCATTTTTGGAAAGAGTAATCTGTGAATTGATTTTAGATAGTTTTAGACTTGTGTTATAACTAGGATTATGTGCTTATGTCAGTGATGGTAAATTAAGCATTTGAGGGAATGGGTAGGTTATAATTCTTCTCTGAGGTCCTCCTAAAAGTAAGATGTTCGTCATTGTTATCGAAGGATGAAGTTATCTAGTGTGTGATGTTATCTAAGGAAAGAAGTGACAACACTGTAAATAAGACAAATACTTCTCAATTGTGCTAAAAAACTTAGCCAATGTGCAACTTCGGCATTTTGGGAATGTTGTTTATTTATAAACTATCAATAACTATTTGTCGTTGTGTCCAGTTGTTGTCTTGATAGCAGCAGATAGCCAATGTGAGCAACAACAGAACCAAGTCATATCTGAAAAACAGAGAACTTAAAAAGCTAAGAAGTGGTGACCATGGCAACAAACAGAAAAATGATATTCTGGAAGGTTGAAAACATCTGCTGTTAGCATTATTCAAATATTATTTGTTAAGCAGGGCACTTTGGAAACAATTAAGGAGCATTCTTTTAGACTTGGAATCTGTGCCATTTACTGAAGTAGAACAGGTGCTAAATTGAAAAGATGGAGGTTCAGGCTTCAGCCAATCATCTTCTCACTCTAGTACAATCCCATTATCCAAAGGGTTGGATAAGCCTCTCTGGGGCTAAATGTCATTGAGGATTTTGGTTTCCACCTACATAGACCAGTCTTATTTGTAACATAAACAAGGAATAAAAAATTAGTAATTTGATGGAATGAGATATCATCTTGACAAATAAAGAAAAATTTTGATAGCTAGTGGAATAAAAAGGGAAGAGTCATTGTATGTTTTTTCAACCTGAAAATAGGTATTTAGCAAATTTATCCAAATCATGGCAATAAACAGAAGTCCAGACTACTGAGTTTTCTGTGAATCGAGAAAATATTGAATGTTCTGCACATCTTAAATAAGCTAAGTCATCTAGGAATCTATTATACTTATGAGATATAAAATCTATCTTTTATGTTCTCCTGTTTCAGATTTAATCTATGTTGTATTACAGAACCTGTACTCTAATGTGAAGCATTTTATGAACTGAACAGATGGTTCCATTAGTATAAAAAAGTCAAGTTATATAAACTTGCATCATTGTTTATACAGAAGTGATCTTAAATGCACTTCAGTATTGATAGGAATAGCTTATTTAAATTACATTTAATGAAATGTCAGAAAGCTGCACATTACCCAGCGACATGTAAAGTAAAATTAGTTTTACAATTTTCATAAATTTAAATTATCGCTGTAAAAATGTTTTGTGTTTATTATACAAATTAAGATCTATCAAATCAGAAATAAATAAGGTATCACTTAGCATAGAAAACTTAAATACTTATATTTTAAGGACAATTTAAAGAGTTGGTATTCTTTGTCTTTCACACAAAAGTTTTACTTTTCTGTTTTTCATGAGAATGTATTGTCACTAAAAAGCAGGATTGCAGTAAAAATGTTTAAAATTCAAAACAAGTACCAAATATGAAAATCAACTTCAACAAGTAAAATATATTATCAAAGAAATTAGAAAACAATTAAAAAAATAGTGTACCTTAAAGCACACTTTGCTATTCTCTGCACCCAATAGGGGTTGAAAGATCTGATGAAATCAGGAAGATGAAACTTTTCTCATCCTCTCTGCAATTGTTGATTAAGAAAAAATTGGAATCTTGCCTAGCAACCTAGACTGCTTTTCTAATGTTGCTTCTTAGATTTAGGGCTGCAGAAGATGTGCTAATAGAGATGCTTGACTTTCTGCTGCCTTGAAGATTTACTTAGCCGTGTGGGACCCAGTTTTTCTTACCTCTCTGTAAAGTGGACCAGAAGAAACTTAACTCCATATGAGAACTGAGCATCTAATTTCTGGATACTTAAATATATTTATTTGTTCATATAATTATGTGACATGCACTGTTCTGAGCCCTTTAATGACTATCTCTTATAATCAATTGTATATGTATGTATATATATATAATATGCGTATATATATGCATATTTATAACACATGTGTGTCTGTGTGTGTATATCACTTAGTACAGTGCCTGAAACAAAGAATAGCATGTAAATACAGTAAAGTTATAACTTCTGGCTATTATTACTATATACAAGTCCAGTTCACATTCATTTTCTCTATCTTGTGTTCTTTTAAGACTCTTTGTTGCAATATCTCTTTCCTTATTTTGGATTATTTTGCTTCATTTTTCTCCTATTAATTTCTCTCAGTATAATCACTGAACAAGTTTGGGTCTTTTGGATTTTCAGTAATCTAGACCAGAACCCAGAAATGGCTCAGAAAAATGCTAACAACAAATATTTATGTTAAAAGTTGGAAATCTAGAAAACTATGTTTATACATAAGTGCTTACATGGTTTTACTAGATAATTGATCCTGAAAGTTTTTCTTTTCTTTTGCTGCTTATTACCAAATGTTGTCATATTTTTAATTCTCAAAGTTTCTAGGTATCATAAGAAAAATATAGGCACTCTGGAGAAAAGGAAATGCAGAGCTCAAGTCCTAACAAGCATTTAAGGATTGACTGATGGATTTTCAAATGAATGATGAGGAGAAGTAATTCACAAATTGATACTACAGCAGTGTGAAAATGTTTATACAATCATCATATGGCAGAAAAAAAATAATGTAATCTAACTCGAATGATTCAAACACATTGATGTAGAAACCAGAAATGCGAACCAATTTAGTCAAAATATAAAGATGGCCTTGCTGGTTGTTAGAAAATGACCAACCTGAGAATGTGTGACACTGCAGTTTAAGTTCGCTGTCATGGAGGCATTCAAGCAAATGTTAGATAATCATCATCTAAAAGAAGTCAAACATAGTATATCTGACCATGACTGACTTGGACTCTTCTATTTATGAGATTATGAAGACAAAATGGAAGTGGGGAGTGGAAATGAAATTCTGTGGTATTTGCAGTTTTATGCTACCACAACTAGTCTTCTTCCTCTATTGGAATGATGCATATCTGCTGCCTTTGTTTAGTTTTGAGAAATTTGTTAAGATCAGTACAAAATTAGCATTTGGATGAACTTTATGGTAGAAACAAAATCAGATGTTTCCATCCTAATTGGAGACTACTGCAAAAACTATATTTACTGTTTTGTCTTAATTTTCTCTTCCAAGAACTTGGCATTAGCTCTTCAAATAGGTTGGCTATGGTTCCAACTGCCAACACACACAACAAACATCTACCCAAATTAAGACCATGTTAGACATTGCATTTTATATCCTTAATAAGTTTTTTGAAAGCAGCCAAGTATCAAATAAGTATTTAAGCTCAAGAGTAATTAAAGTACCAGAGGAAGAAAACAGAAGTAAAAAATATTACTTACCTTAGATTTATTCCAAATTCACCCTGGTGAATAAGCCAGTTGGTATTCTAGAACTATTTCTAGTTTGTTTATCTCTTTTTTACTGTTTTTCACCTTCCTTTCTGTTCTTTCCATTTTCCTCCACGGTCCTTAACTTTTTATTTCATCTCTATTCCATTATGTTACTGTTCTTTATCAATCCAGAGTAAAGGCAAAGATTTAGCAATTGGATGTGAACCCACCCAGAAGAAAGTCAGACAGGAAGAGGCCCCTCCAGTGTCATCTGAGGAAGAAAACCAAGGGTGAAGAGACCAAGGATGAAGCTAAAATAAAAAAGGATGTTGCAGACCTTAGAAAGAATAACTCTCCCAGCAGAACTCCCCAAAACATTTGGTATCTCACTTTCTCCTCACCAGAACACTATGGCTTTGATTTACTAAGTTCAAAGTATCTGAGAAGAAAGAAGTTGGAGAATGAAATGCAGTTATAGCAGAATAATACTGACATATTTATTAATATCATTTTTAAAACTGCTGTTACAGAATAATCAGAATGATGTTTGGTATATCCTAATTCTTCTCTCCATCTTTCCCCTAATTTCTCTTTCTCTTTTAGTGTTCTGTTACTTTGGAAGCTTTTGTAGGAAGAATCAAAAGTTGGTCATAGATGATTTTTTCCCTTATCTTGTGGAAAATTCAAACATTTAAGAGATTGTGTTAGAAATTCCAAAGTTAGAGGAGAGAAAAAGTAGAGTCACTGAATTGGAATAGAGGCTAAATAATAAAGTATTTTTTCTTGAGTGGGCAGCAAAGGTTAGTGTATACATCCAGAATGGGAGATACTCAAGGTTCAGGTAGGTGGAAAACTCTCAGAAATCTACTACTTCTGCACGCACTCAGGTAGGCTAGACCCTAGGAATCAGGACATTTAGATTACCAAAAGCCTAGCATGTCCCTACTCAGAAAGAAAGTAGAAAAGCTATTGGCCATGCCAAGAGACCATATGGGCTTGGATGAGAAAATATCGGTAACAGTCATGGTAGATTGAAACTGACCTGACTCCTGCTTTTATGTGCCACGGACGCCTCTAGACATTTCTCTCATACTTCTAAGAAGGGAGAACTCACTCCTATAGCAGAATACTGGGATTGAATTTCCTGCTACTTCTATAGAATGAGGGTCAAAGTTAGACCTAATAAATTATTATGCAATAGATGCACATAGTATAACATTTTACAAAAATATTTAGTACGTCTGAAATGATGGACTAAGATCCATAAATATCACACAGCACTATAAAGGGAATGTGGGAGTTTAGCAAAAATAAATAAATAAATAAAAAAGATTCAAATTACTTTCTATAATATTGCTTATATTTTAAAGTATAATAGCAAATCCAAAAGCAGATTCATATATATTATATACCAAGAGTGAACACAATGAAAATCACTAATGCATTAACATGGGCTGCCAGTTTAGCTTGTTTTTATGCATGCTTGGGACTACTTCTTCTCCTGAAAGGGATTTTAATTGCTTATCAATATGCAATTAATTAGGAAGTTTATAGATCTGCACTGGTCTTTTAAAAAAAATTGGGACCTATACGTTTCTATTCCCATAAACTTATACAAATAAACATACTACATCAATATCTACAGGCTAGGTTTATTTGAATGCTAGGTGAATCTCAGATGTATCTCGTTAGATACAATAGTCAATTGTGCAATTACAAGTGCACAATTACATATTTTGTCATAACATTTAATTACAGATTTTTTCCAGCAATTATTACAAGTTTAGGATAATTCTGGTTTGAAAGTTATATTTACAATAAAGAATTAAAAGAGTTGTTTTAAAAATTTCATGATACTCTTCTTTCAACCTTCTGGAAAATGAAATTGAAAGTATCTGGAAATTGGAAGATGAATTGTTTAAAATTTGTAACATTTAAAATATGAAACATTATATATATATAGGAATAGGATTTTTCGTGATACTGAGCAAGCAAAAAAGTCAAGAATTTTAAAGCTGAGCCTCAAATTCAACTCATAACCTTTTATTTCAAACTTTGCATTTATTAAAAAGTTTTATGTTATTTATTGACTTCATAATATATAAACGTCCTCAGTTTAATGAACAAATATTCTTTATTGGTGTGTGAATAAAAGAGGTACTTGAAAGAATGGTGCTGTTGTTTAACAAAGTTTGAAAAATAGTCATATGTTTTAGCTATTCAAGTGTAGTAGAAGATACATTTGTCACTGGTGTTTGCCACCAACTACCCACTCTCTGTCAGCTGATACTTATACATGTTTCCTTAGTCTATCTAGACTTGGAATCAATGATTTGCTCTGTCCGGTCCTTAACTTCCCTAACTGCTGGCTTCCTTGGAACAGACAATTACAAAACTTAAAGGTTTGAACTATGTAGACAATCTCAATTATGAACTAACGCTTAGCAGATATCACCATCAAGATAACATTAGACCTGGATATGTCATTTATCAGATTCTTCCATCCGGTCTAATGAACTTATGACAGGCTCACTTGATATAGAACATGATCCTATCTATTGTCAGCTGAATCACCTTTACATAAAAATTAAGAATTCCCAGGACCGCAAGAGGGACAAAAGTCACAAAAAAGTAATGATGCGGAATATTCTAACTTGCCTTCATCTGAAGTCAACAAAAGTATTAGAGAGAAAAAATGTATGTATAGATTCCTTTGCAGATCCATTTAGAAGATAGGAATGAACTCCTTAGATTCTCTTTTAATCATGGTTAGTAAAGCACAAAAGAAAATAATTATCTGACATTGCAACATTGTACTGTATTAGCAGGTTAATGATTTTGCATAAGGGCCCTTTACAGAAAATGTTCTTCATGGTGTATCAGAATTCTTCGGTACTACTACTTTATAGGAAATGAAACATTGGTGTCTCACTCTGGGGTTTCCTTGCCCAGTAATAGACTAGAGGAAAGAGTCTGGGTGCAAGATGGGAAAGGATGAAAACAGTTCAGGAGCGGAGGAGTTTAAATAACATAGTTTTAATAACAGATAAAGAAATTTGTTAAAGGAGACTGTTCACTGACAGATGAAAAATAAATAAATCTTAGTCTGTAGCTCTGAAAAAGGAAGCGATTTTAAGAGAGAAATTCTTGATACCCCATTACTATTTTTCGTATATTAACATAACTATAGACAGTTTCATGTGTTTCCCATCAATATTTTGGAATATATGCTGCCATTTGAATTCCATAATAGGTAAAGACATCATCTTTTAAAAAGGAAAACAACATGACATTTTGTTCTGGGCATGTTGTGGAAATCAATATAGATGAACTCATTTTAATCCTGATAACCCATTAGAGGAATGCTGAGATATGGATCAGACCAGAAAGAATGGGAAGATCACACTAGAAAAGAATAAGACTTCTGTTAATGTCAGAATCCTATCAGCTGATTTTTGTTTTCAACAAAGCTATTTCATCAACCTTTAGTCAGTTTTCAAGGGCGCTTACTTGGTAATTTACTTAAGGTAACTATAATTGTTGGTCAGTCTATGCAAGAGCAGTCAATTTGCAGGCCAACTCAGACTGATGGCTAGTACCTGCAGATTTTTTGTAGAAAAGGATTTTGAGGCCACATACAGGTTCAGACAGACAGAGTGCTGGGATTATCCTTATTTTCCATGAGTTGAAAATAGAGAATAAGGGAAAGATTGTATCATTGTTGGGTTATGGCTATGCTCTCTGCTTGTTTCCCATATGGAGAATGTCAGGTAGCTTATCATGATATTTTCTTTTATTTACTCATATATCTATCTATTAATTCAATAAACTTTTTGTGAGAACTTACTACTATATGATGAGTAAACTAAGTACTAGAGATTTGCCCTTAACTTCTGTTACTTCACAGTCTAAACACTTCCAAAATGCTGAAATATTTGGTTTTAATAACTTGTCACAGAGATGCCCTCACCCACTGAAATCTTACAGCAAATGTTTTGATATTTTCCTGTTTTAAAGGCAGCTGGCCTGTATCTTCCCTTGTCCTCAATCTATATGATTATTTTAGCATCTTTATTACACAGTGTATATAAATGACTATGAGATGGGGAGCTGAGTGGTGTTTTTTCTGTCCTTTTGGGTGCCGAGTGAAGAAAGACTCAGGGAACAAGTTACTGCAAGTTCACTCCATGTAGGAGGACTGAACAGAATTGTTCCCTAAATTATTTGCCCTTTCATGGTCTTTGTGAGATATAGAGAGGTTAGGACACTGTCAAGGTCCAGTTTTGATGTCAGTGCTTGTTGGGCTTGGGGAGTAAACTCAGCGTTGTTTTTCATTCATTCATCCAACAGATATTGATTAAATACTACCCAAACTTCAATCACTGTGCATGGCACTAAAATAAAATGATGAGCAAAGCAGCACATTCCTACTGTCATGGAGTTTGTAATCCCAAGAGAGACCACACATTACTCAAACAATTTACATATATATAATTACAAACTGTAATAAGCACCGTGAAGAGAAAGCACAAGATACTTTGAAAGTTAAAAATATATTACCTGACCTTATACTGGAGGCAGTATGGCTTACACAGCTGTTTCTCTGCAGAGGTGATATGTAAACTCATATTTGTATAACGAGTAAGAAAAAATTAGACAGTGGTTGGGGGAGAGAGGGAAAAGGGGCCCAGGCAAAGGGAAGACAACGTGCAAAAAGGACTGTGATCAGAGGGCTATACGTTAGAGTGATTGGTCAAAGACTGGAAAAGCTGGGGCTCAGAAGTCGCAGGAAGGGTGATGGGGGTCAGGCTACGAAGTAAGCAAAGTACATATGCAAGGCTCAACATTCCCTAGAAAAATTCCTCAATTAATTAATTTTAGTGTTGAGTCTCATCTTCATTAAACACTGTTTTTATACTAAGATTACTGTTCTCCATCCAAATTTCTTAAGGTGACTGTACCATTACCATTCTTAGAAATATTGAAAATGCAGTGTAATATAAGCTGGGCTTATATATTTCAAAATTACCACTGCTTCATTTTCATTCTATTAAGCAAATCAAAAAAATACATAGGGAATAATATACATTGGGGCTTTGTTTAAAAAAAATATTTAACTGATGTTGTTTCTTTGGAATATTGACTTATTGTAATAATTAAAAATTTAAAGATGTATTAAGAAAAACAGTCTCAGTCTCTGCCTGCCTGCTTCCCCCCCTACATAACCATATCAATCTTACCCTCTGAGTAATCTATATCAACAGTTTGGATTATCTTTTTAGGTTTTTATCCTTTAGTAAGTCCATAATTAATTATTTACTCATGTGTAAGCTTTTTGTTCTTGTTTTATAAATATAGCTCCACTTCTATCTATTACTCCAAAACTTGCTCTTCTGTTTAACAAATTATCATGGACTTCTTTCAAGGTCAATATCTGTATCCATGTTATTATTTTTAATAACTGCAGAATGTTTCCTATAGGATGTGCCATATGTATTTAGCTATTCCTCTATTTACAATCATTCAGATTTCTTCTTTTGTTTATATATATGTATGTACATATACATATTTGACAAACAATGCTGCAATAAATGTCCTTAAATAGGAGAAAAAAAGTGAAGCTAAATTAGATAGCAAAATTTTGGTTATTATAGCAGTTACTTTCTAGGGGATGTTGGGATAAAATGGGAGGATATATTTATTGCTAGACAGTGGTTGGTACGTAGTACAGGTTCAATTAAGTGGTGCTGTATTAATCATAAGTAGTAGTATTCACATCTTTATCTACTGGTGTGTTTGTTTTACAGGATAAATAAGTGTATATAAATTTTCTTTTTTCTAGGTCAAATAATAGTCATTTTTATTTTATCACATAATATCAAATTTCTTAAAGCTGTTAAAAATTTGTACATATTCTCACTGGCAGCCTTTTATAGTGGCTAGTTCCCCACATTGTTCCATAGGCTAGAAATAGATGGCAGAAAATGGCAAGTCCTTATTATTTTATATTTCATCACTTTATTATTAGCAACATTGAATATGTTTTATGTAATATGCATATTAGTAATTTTAATTCTTTTATTGCAAATTTTCCTTCTTATATCTTGTTCCTTTCGACAAAGAAAGTACTTGTGGCTAATGTGTCTTCCTGTTTTTAGATTTTAAATGTGCTCAAAATTCTGCATCTGATTTTATGCTTTCCATTAATTTTTTCTAATATTTGTCATAGTTTTAATCTTTAAATTTAAATGTTTAATACCTCTGTAAATTGTCTTTGGGGGACTGACTCTAAGCCTCCTTTTCCTTCAGATTCACAGCCAATTGGGCCCTTCCAATTTGTTAAATAATTCAAGTATTTTCCAGTTATCTGAAATAGGATCTTTTCATATGTTAATTTCAATACTAGAGACTCAAGAGTAGAGTGATATTGAAGGAAAGCCTCCATCACTGAGTATGCCAATATGTCTACAGTTAAAGATTTACAAGGGAACATAGATTTTAATAAAATTTACAGGGAAACATATATTTTTATAGGGGCCAGATTGTGGAGGGTTTTCAATGGCATTAAATATCATGACATCTTGAAAAATATAGTATTAAAATATTTATTAGTGTAGTATTAAAAATAGAGTATTTTTTTCTCAGGGTTATGTTGTGTGCCCTCACAACAGCCCTTTGAGGCAGTAGTTCTGAGCTTGGGCAAAAGGTCAGATTTCTCTGGGACAGACTTGTGCTAAGGTGAAGTGTCAATGTATGCTATAAAAACCCATGGGAACAGACTGCATACCAATGACTAGGTATCTTCCTTTTTTTTCTGGAAGGCTTAGCAAAAGAGGCTGTTCTATTGCTTCATTCTTTAAAAAATAGTATAATGGATATTGCCTCTTGTTTAATAATGAAAAAGAAATACTTCTATATATGCCATGCTAACTCGAACTTCAAGCTATGTGGTCTAGACACAAAAACTATCCAAAATTAGAAAGAAAAAAAGAATAGCCTTTTAATGAATCTTAGAAAGAAGGAATATGAAGCCAACTGATCACAGCGAACTTAAATACACATTTATCAAAATTAGTCTTGGCGTTTGGTTCAACTTTGATGTCTTGATCTCTTGGGCTTATCATAATATTGAGAATATAGGGCAAATATAAAAAAGCTCCTAATCATCTTTATGTTTCAAAAACCAGGACAGGATTACAAATCTTTAGGGTACACAATGGCCTCAGTTGGTTTTTATTGTACTGCCTTAGAAGAACCGATTAACTTATAGAGTATGATGATTTGTGTGTCTAATGTAGTTACATTCATTCAGCACGAAAGGAAAAAAATCACTCTTGTGATTCATGTAATAGTTCTAATTAATCCCACCATGCTTTGGTAGATAATTTATGGGACAATAACAGAGCCCAACAAGCTTCCAATTGCACATACATAAAGTAGTCAGTATTTCTATTACTGCCGTATTTTGTTTTCTTAAGGTGAAGAGATGTTTATAAAGGATCGCTTTTAAATTCACATAACAGTTTTGAACAAAATACTATTTCTAAAAAAAAAAAATCAAATGACCTGTTGAGAAGTAGCATTGTATTGCTTGGACATGATAGAGACCCATTTCGAGATACTTAAAGAAAAATATAACTGAAAGTTAGATTTTGTTTTATTGACAGTTGAAGATATGAAAAAGAATTAAAGTATCTTTCTAGATTTCTATTTGAAAAATGGATCAAAGAGTGCAGACTTTTTGCTGCACTAGAAATAAATATATATATCAGGACCTACTGTTAATTGTCTAGATATTTCCCCCAAATTATTAAAGGAATTGAGATCATTAGCCTTCTTCTAGTTTTCCCAGGTAGTCTAAAATCCGACAGCTAATCTCACCCACACTTCACACACCAAATCAAGCAAAAATTCAAAGAACTCTTAAATAAACTCTGCTTCTCCTTTCTACTCCTTTTGTAAAAAGTGACTGTTTGTATAAATCCAGATGATAAAATGTCAAGGACTCTGAAGTCATTTTCGCAGGCAGGGATGAGACCTGTCAAAGCATTATGACACATGAGTGTTGGGATATGAATGGATAAGATAGAGGTATCGTCAAAGCTTTGCTAATATTAAAGGGGGTTGAATATTTCTTGAATCACCTCAGCTCACTTCTTATCCTAGATTTCTAATGTGTGGGAGCTAATGTATAGTTTAAATATAATTCTCATTCATGGAAAAATTTTGCTTATAATCGTATACTGTCATATTTAGTGTGCATTTTTAACTTTAGATAAAACATTGAATTATGAAATAAAGAAAATTTTATGTAAATCAAGGAAAAAGATTTTAAAAATTAATGGAAAATTCTTCACATTATAAATTACATATTGATAGATTCCTTTATAGGTAATGTAGATTTTTTTAAAAAGTGACTTCTCAAGGACATATAATTAATTATACTTTTAAATCCTGTTAGATATATTGAGCTGATTGAGCATGCTTTGAACAAAACCAAGAGTAGATGCCTTGCCAGTCAATTATTTTATGTATTCACTACGTCAAAATAGATGAATACTGGAGGAATGTTTAAAAAAAAATTTGAACAGTAAAAGGTAAAAGTTTCCCAGTCAACTTAATGAACCTCCCAGATACAGCCACTATAAATAATTTAGTATATTTACTTACACACATATCTATATACATTTATCTATCTTCCTATCTATCAATCAATACATGTAAGTATAGATACATGCATCCATTTACAAATATCCTTTACTTTAATGGGATTATACTTCGCATATGCTTTTCAGCTTGCTTTTTTCACTTTGCTATAAGAAATAGGGAGATCTAGCCATACCATTATCTTTAGATTTGCCTCCTTTTCAGTAGCTGAATAATATTGCACAGAATAAAAATAACATAACTGTTTCTAATTTTAATCCTTATAAAATGCAACAATAAATATTTTGTGAATGTGTCTTTGCTCATATGTAACAGTATTTTTCTCAGACAAACACATAGAAGTAGAATTTCTGAATAAATAAGTATAGTCATTTTAAAATCTTGAAAAATTTACTCATAAGAAGTTGGAGTTGGACAGCTACACGGCTACGGTATGACTGCCCATTTGCCAAATCTTGCTCAACAGTGGATATTATTAATCTTCTAATTTTGGTCAATCTTCTAGCAGATATGTTGCATCTCATTTTAATTTGTATGTTCTGGATTATTATAAAGTTTGGTAATCTTTTAATTTGTCAACTGCATTTCTCTGAAATGCGTATATATTTTATTTGGTATTTTCTTAATAAGTTATTGTGTTTTTTTGTATTCATTTTAGAAACATAAATTAATCAGATTTTAATCTTTTATATTATAAATTTCACAACTGTTTTTATAGTTTGTCACTTAACTTTGTATATAGTGTCTTTGAAATAATGAATTTAAAATTTGTATGTAGTTAAATCTGTCTCTCCTTTATTTATAGCTTTGGGATTTGTGTTTTACTTGAAAAGTTTTTGCCAAAATAGAATTTTAAAAATATACTTCTATATTTTATTATATTTTAATAATTTCATTTCTGTATATTTATTACATCTAAAACTTATTTTTAATGAAATTGTTCACATGTATCTAACTTATTTTTCCACAATGCATAGTAGCTTATTAGTCTAACCTTTCCACCATTGATTAAGAATGTCATGTTTATCATATTTGAAATACATATATACATGGTTCCATTTACCTGTTCATTCATCCTTTGTAGCAAATATTTATGAGTCTCCACTATAGGAACTAGGGATACTGTTCTGAACAAGACAGATTTCTTCCTCTTGTGGAATCTCTCTCTCTCTGGCTGACCCTATCTCTGTCTCATATAAACAACAAATAAATGATATACATAGTAACTGATAATATAGTTATATGTATAGTTATAGATATCACCATGATATAAACCATGAGGGAAGAGTTTGAGTCAGATGGATGGCAGGAAAGAGTGGAGAAAATCCCTATTTTATATTAGTTGGTCACGAAACACTCTATAAGGAGATGACATTTGAGTTGAACAGAAATGAAGAGGAAATAGCCACACAAATTTTGGTAAAGGCATTTAAGAGAGAGGAAATAGCAAATGCAAAGGCCCTGAGTCAGGGAAATATGCACATTAACAATAAGGAGTCCAGAAAGTTTGCAGCAAGTGAGTGAGAGAGGAGTATCTGAATTTGTAGAGTTATCCAGGCACTTGATGCAAGACGGCACTACGGGTCATGTTGAGGACTCATTCTAAGTGTGAGAGGAAACCACTGCAAAGTTTGAGGAAAGAGAAACGGTAGGACTTGCATTTTTAAGAGATCTATCTGGTTACTGTGTGGAGAACAGACTTTGCAGGAGGTGGGAGGTGGGGATGAGAGGAGCAAGAATGGAAAAGAAAAACAATTAATAGGCTATTAAAGTAAGTAGTCCAGGCAAGAGATGTTGGTGGTCTCGCTTAAGGGAGTTAGCATCAGATGAGTGGCTGTCAGATTCAAATATATCTTATAAGGAGAGATAGTAGGATTCACTGTTGGATTTGATGTAATTTATAAAAGAATGAGTGTGGTTAAGAATGACAAGAAGAATTACGGCCTGAGAAACAGAGTGGAGTGCCATTTACTGAGGTGGGAAACATGCAGCTAAGGGGAGATAGGTAGGGTAGAATAAGAGTTAGATTCTAATCTATAACACAAAGATTTAATCCCTAATAGATTTATAATATTTCTTTGATATTGGTAGAGATATAGCCACACAATTGGTTTCTTTCCTCAAATTTGTTCTCTTTTACTTTACACTTTCTAAGTAAAATATAGAATAATCTTGTCAAGTTTTATTTACAAAAATAAAAATGCATAAAGGAATGCTATTAGAATTTAATAGGACAGCAATGAACTTGTAAATTAATTTCAAGGGAGTCAACATATTTGCTGCGTGTTATCGTACAATATCACGGTATGTAATTCTATTTACAGTATTTCACTGAATCTCAGTCACCATGAATTGTAAAACATACCTGGTTTTAAAAAATGCTAACATGTAAAAAAAAAAATAATAATTTTGGAACAGATGATATATGACAATCTAAGGTCTTTTATGATCATCAAAATATTACAATTTTCTTCACGTAAATCTTTCCCTTTTTAATGATGGATTTATTCTGAGGTATTTTGTAGATACTTCTACTAATGTAAATACTATCTTCCTTCCTCCCTCCCTCCCACTCCTCTCTCTTTTCCTTTTTTTTAAAATTTTGGTTTTAATCACTGTATTTTCTTGTTCTTTAGTATTGATTTATAGGAAACGCATTAATTATTGTATTTTTTAAGCTTCTAGCTACAAATTTTTTTCCAAATTTTAAATGAATTCTCTTGAATTTTTTAGGCAACTAATCATATAGACTTCAAATAATAAGTGTTTAGTCTCTTCCCTTAACAATATTAATAGATGTTCTTTTCTTATTGCATCTTCGTACATGGCTAAATAACATTAGTGATAATGGTCATCTTGTTTATTCCCAGAATTTAATTGTGGTTATTTCAAGAGGTCTACTATTAAATGTGCTGTTTGTTCGATATTTCTGGTAGACATCTTTTGTAAAATTAAGAGAAAGTTATTTGGTCCCTGGATTGCTACAAATTTATGATTTCTTAGCTTTTTGCTTTAAAATCAAGAATCTGTCTTAAATTTTATCAAATACTCCTATATAGAATCTAGTAAAATAATTTCTGAGGGTTTATTTGGTTGTTTATTATGTTAATATTGTTTCACTAATATATTTGCTCCTTTAAACAACTTGTATATTTCTGGAATAAATTCTACTTGGTTATGAGATAATATGCATTTAAATCACTACTAGATTAAATTAGCCTTTACTTTATTTGTAACTTATTTGTTTAGAAAATCTTGATGCTTTTTTCTTGCATTACCCTTTCCCTGGAAAATGGAATATTTTTTTACTTCTCTGGATGGGCTTCTATAATATAGTGATTTAAAAAAATAAAATAAAAAATCTCATTTGTAAATATGCGTGGATTCAATGACTATTTAGGGATATTTCCTTGACTCTTGATAATTTCTTTTAGGGCTATTGGTCCATGGGTATTCCACTTCCACTTTCATCAATTCTGGTTATTATTAATATTTTCCAAAAAAGTATTAATTTCATTTAATACATAAAATTGTATTGATTAAATCACATGATCATATCGATAGATGCAGAATAAAAAACGTTTGCAAAATCCAACACCATTTCATGACAAAACTCTCAAAAATTAAGGAATAGAGGAAAATATCCTCAACTT
This sequence comes from Ceratotherium simum simum, assembly GCF_057802395.1. Taxonomy (NCBI): domain Eukaryota; kingdom Metazoa; phylum Chordata; class Mammalia; order Perissodactyla; family Rhinocerotidae; genus Ceratotherium; species Ceratotherium simum. Next base: position 32,352,896 of record NC_141910.1, on the reverse strand, counting down.
GATGAAGAACATCTACAAAATACCTACAGCTAATATCATACTTAATGGTGAGAAACTCAAAGCATTCCTGCTAAGATCAGGATGAAGGACATCTCTCTCACCACTGCTTTTCAACATCAGACTAGAAGTCTTGGCTAATGCAGTGAGACCAAAAAAGAAAATAAAAGGTACGCAAATTGGGAATGAAGAAATAAAACTACGTTTGTCTGTAGATGACATGATCATCTATGGAGATAATCTGAAAGAATCAACAAAAAACTCCTAGAACTGGTAGACGATTATAGAAATGTTGGAGGATACGACTTATCATACAAAAATCAACAGCTTTCTTATATACCAACAATTAACAAGTGGAATTTGAATTTAAAAACATATTGCCATTTACATTTGCACCCAAAAATATGAAATACTTTAGGTATAAATCTAACAAAATATGTACAAGATCTATCTGAGGAAAACTACAAAACTCTGATGAAAGATAAAGAACTCAATAAATGGAGAGATATTCCACTTTCATGGGTAGGAAAAATTAAATATCTTCAAGATGTCAGTTCTCCCTAACTTGATGTATAGGTTCGATGTAATACCAGTGAAAAGTCCAGAAAGTTTTTTTGTAAATATCAGCAAACTGATTCTAAAATTTATATGGATAAGCAAAAGACCCAGAATAGCCAACACAATATTGAAGGGGAAGGGCAAAGTCTGGGAAAGAAGTCAAGGACTGATACTTCTTGACTTCAAGGCTTACTATAAAGCTACAATAATCAAGCCAGTGTGGTACTGGTGAAAGAATAGACAAATCAGTGGAAGAGAATAGAGAACCCAGAAATAGACCCACATAAAGATCAATTGTTCTCTGACAAAGAAGCAAGGGCAATACAGTGGAGCAAAGATAGTCTTTTCAAAAAATGATGCCAGAACAAGTGGACATCCACATAAAAAAAATAAACTTAGACACAGACTTTATACCCTTCACAAAAATTAACTCAAAATGGATCAGAGACCTAAATGTAAAATGCATAACTACAAAACTCCTAGAAGATAACATAGGAGAAAACTTGGATGGCCTTGGATATAGCAATGATTTTTCAGACACAACACCAAAGGCACGATCCCTGCAAGAACCAATTGATAAGTTGGACTTCATTAAAATTTAAAAATTTTTCTCTGTGAAAGACTATATCAAGAGAATGAGAAGAAAAGCCACAGACTAGGAACAAATATTTGCAAAAAATACATTAATAAAAGACAGTTATCCAAAATATACAAAGAACTCTTAAAACCCAACAATAAGAAAATGGGAAAAGATCTGAACAGACACCTCACCAAGAAGATATATAGATGGAAATAAGCATATGAAAAGATATTCAACATCATATCTCATTAGGGGATTGTAAATTAAAACTAGCAATGAGATACCACTATACATCTATAGGAACAGCCAGAATGGAATGCCAAAACCACCAAATGCTGGTGAAGATGTAGAGAAAAAGGAACTCTCATTCATTGTTGGTGGGAATGCAAAATGGTACAGCCACTTTGGAATACACTTTGGCAGTTTCTTACAAAACTAAACGTAATTTCACAATAGGCTGCAACAATCGTGCTCCTAATTACTTAGCCAAATGACATGAAAATATGTGTCCACACAAAAACCTGCACATGAATGTTCATGGCAGATTTACTCATAATTTCCAAAAAATGGAAGCAATATGATATCCTTTAATTTGTGAATGGGTAAAAAAGCTGTGGTATATCCATAAAACGGAATTCAGTGATGAAAGAAATGAACTATCAAACCACAAAAAGACATAGAGAAGCCTTAACTGCATATTTGCTAAGTGAAAGAAGCCAATCAGAAAAGGCTACATACTACGTGATTCCAATTATGTGACATTTTGGAAAAGGAAAAACTGTGGAGAGTAAAAATATCTGTGGTTGTCTGGGGTTTAGGGGAAGGGAAGGATGAATAGGCAGAGCACAGAGGAGTTTTAGTTCATGTATGATACAACAGTAATGGTAGATAGAGGTCATTATACAATTGTCAAAACCCATAGAATGTGCAACACCAAGAGTGAACCTTCCTGGGCCGGCCCCGTGGCTTGGTGGTTAAGTGCGCGCGCTCTGATGCTGGTGGCCCGGGTTTGGATCCCGGGTGCGCACCGAGGCACCGCTTCTCTGTCCATCCTGAGGCCGAGTCCCACATACAGCAACTGGAAGGATGTGCAGCTATGACATACAACTATCTACTGGGGCTTTGGGGGGGAAAATAAATAAAATAAAATCTTAAAAAAAAAAAAAAAAGAGTGAACCTTCCTGAATATTATGGTCCTTGTGTGATAACGATATGTCAAGGTAGGTCTACTGATTGTGACAAATGCACCACTGTGGAACAAGGATGTCAATAGTAGGGGAGTTTATGAATGTGTGGGGACAGGAAATGTGTGGAACTCTCTGTACTTTCTGCTCAATTTTGATTTGAATCTAAAACCATTCTAATAGAGTTTATTAATTAAAAAAGAATCTAATGAGACATACATTTAAAGATCAGGAATATATAAATGAATATTCAAATTGAGCAAAACTGTTCCACGGGGAGAAGGGAAGCCAATTTCATCTCTATTGGGTAGAACAGAACTTGCCTGCCTATAGACAAGTATTATTTTGCGTTGCTATCAGTTATCTATAATTTAAAGAGTTCTAACTAGCTTCCATAGAATCAGAATCAGATGGCCCTGAAAGATATTTTCTAGAATTTAAAAAATGCACTGAAACACAAATATTATCCTACCCTGGGTCCTTGTTTCCTTTTACAGTTTCTATAGAGTTAATTCCAGGAAGGAAAACCAGTAGCTCATGTTGATTCACCTCTTAATGAGAGTCAGAATTAGAAGTGAACCAATATCTGCTTCAGTAACTTCTGCAATCTATCGTTATTTCTCTTCTACTCTTAGTACCCTACCTTATTTTCCAGCAATATTATGGAATTTTTTCTTTGAAAAATGCAAAAATAAGAATAGCAACATTTTTCCATGTTTCTAAGGGATTAAGAATTTGTGTTCAGTAAGCCATCTTTAAAACAATTAACCAAGTATTTATTTTTAAGCTTTTCCCTCTTTTTCTTTAAAAAATGGAGCACCAATATAAATTTGTTGACCCAACTGATAATTTTAGATTTCCACATTTTTAAATACTCTATGTTACGCCATTAAGATGTAAAGACTTGTGTATGTCACTTTAAGTTTACAGCGATATCAGGTAGATATTGTCTCAGGACTGAAAATATTTTACCCAAATAAGAATGGTTAAATATTATTCTAAATACTGTAAATTCTCAAATTTATAATCAACCTGATATATTATATATTAAATATCATCATTTGACCATCCAGCATTCTGCTTGATTGATTTAATGCTTTTCATAGTTATAGACTCAATATATATATATTAGTCATAAATGCTAATGGTCTTCACTTGCTTACACCTTTGGTTTTAGGCACTTAATATAAATGTATTCCCTTTATCAAGTAGGCAAATAAAATCAGAATTCACATTTATGTAAAGAACTCTTATGTACATAGAAACAGTGAAAAAGTCACATGAGATTTTTAAAAGGGAGAACAAGTAACAAATAAATATTGTGGTATATTGATCATCATAAGTCTATTTTCTTGGAGCATAGTAATCATTCTAGAATGTTCCTTTGTCAGTTAAGTTCTGGTGAATCACTATCTTATTTCCTTCCTGTAACTATTTTTCCCTATTCCCAAAACCCACTATTCCAAAATGTGAGAATGATATAGGATCACATCTTTGAGTTTGTTTCTGATGCTTATCTCTACAGCCAAGTTGAAAAACAAACCTTAAACAAGAAAAACGTAGAATGCAAGCAATGTTCAAAAAGCCTAATCCAGAGATAGTGCTGACTTGATTTTTTCTTATTTAAATGCAAATACTTTATCTTGCTGAAACATTCACTTTCTATTTCAGAGGCAATTACTGACTCTGCACAGCTGTGCCCCACCCCTCAATTGTCAATAATGTACTATTTCAACCATAGGAAAAAATTATTCTTCAACTGTTGTAACCAGACTATTTTTGGATGCATTAGCATCATCCTCTTCCATGTCACAGGCTTCACTGCACTCCAATTCCAAGTGGTTTTGTGACTGCTACAGTCAATTCTACTCATGGTACCTGACTATAGATAAGGTTTCTAAGGCAAGGATTTCAGCTATGAATAGTCCCTGTCCATTTCAACTTTTCCCCTCCATCTGTCCTAAACCTGAGCTGTTCTACCATCTATCCTTAAGCTTTGTCAGTGCCTTCATTAGTGTCCTCAGGAAATGCTATGGTCTAGGAAGTACACATAGCATTTATTTAGTATAAAATTCATTATACTACTATTCATGAAGGGAGAAGACTTATATTGTGGAGGACTAAATTTTTCGAGACAAGTGCTCATGATAACAGCTTTTATATGTAGTCCATTCATATAGTCTTCTCAAGCACCAAATGATTCCCAGCTTCATTAGATAATTAAAAGATGAAATCAGCTAAGGGATTTACAGAGTCCTCTCTTGTAAGTTGAATAGCCCAAGAGGATGAAAATATAGAAGAAAATAAAATAGCTTCTCTTCAAACTTAAAAAAAAGAACATTTGGATTTTATATTTCAATTCAACAGGGGACTATGTGTGGCATGACAACTATATTTTTTAAAACATATATGTTTTTTAATTTTTTTTTTTGAGGAAGATTGACCCTGAGCTAACATCCATTGCCAATCGTCCTCCTTTTGTCCTTTTTTCTCCCCAAAGCCCCATTAGATAGTTGTATGTTGTAGTTGTGCATCCTTCTAGTTGCTCTATGTGGGACGCCGCCTCAGCATGTCTTGATGAGCCATACGTAGGTCTGCGCCCAGGATCTGAACTGGTGAACCCTGGGCCGCCAAAGTGGGGCATGCAAACGTAACTGCTACGCCACCGGTCCAGCCCCCAAGAACTATATTTTTTAATACAAAGAATAGGACTTTAGAAAAAACAAAGGCTTCAGAAAAGCAGTTGTGAGTTAAAGTTGATGATGATGTTGACAATGATGATGATGTTATAACTAATACCAGACTGATACAGCATTTTACATATTACGTGAAATTTTGAATGCCTTATTTCATCCTCATGAATTTTCATAGTGGAAGCAGGATAGTAGAATCCTGACTTGTTTTCCAGTGAGATGGTTTTGCTTGGACTCCTCATACCACAATTTCCCAGCTGGGTGACTTTGCAGATTTCTTTTGATCATTCATAAAAAGGAGACATTAATATTAAATGAGATAACATACATAAAGGACTTGGTGCATTATAAATTCTTAACACATTCATTATTATCACCATTATACAAGTGACAAAATTTAGAACTAGAAAGTTTAAATAGTATACTCAAGTTGATAAAGCCAGTATGTGGTTTGCTGGGCCTCAACTCCAGGTGATTGTAATTTAGAGCACAGCGGTTCTGGAGTCAAAATGTTTTTGTTTTTTATTGAGTTATCCATTTTTAGTTAATTTTTGTGTATGGTGTAAGATAATGATCTACTTTCATTCTTTTGCGTGTGGTTGTCCAGTTTTCCAAATCCACTTTAGCCACTCTTATTCAACATAGTATTGGAAGTCCTAGCCAGAGCAACTAGGCAAGAAAAAGAAATAAAAGGGATCCAAATTGAAAAGGAAGAAGTAAAACTGTCATAATTTGCAGATGACATGATTCTATATATAGAAAACTCTAAAGGATCCACCAAAAAACCTATTATAAATAATAAATGGGTAGAGTAAAGTTTCAGGGTACAAAATCAACATACAAAAGTCAATTGCATTTCTATATACTAACAATGAACTAGCAGGAAGACATCAAGTCTACAGTCCCATTTATGATCACAACCAAAAGAATAAAATACCTAGGAATAAATTAAACCAAGGAGGTAAAAGACATAAGACATTATTGCAATCCTAATCAGAATTCCAATGACATTTTTCAAGGAAATAGAACAAAGAATCCTAAAATGTATATGGAACAACAAAAGACTGTGAATAACCAAAGCACTCCTGAGAAAAAAGAACAAACCTGGAGGTATCACAATCTCTGAATTCAGGATATACTGTAAACCTATAGTAATCAAAACAGCATGGTTCTGGCAGAAAAACAGACACACAGATCAATGAAGCAGAATTGAGGGCCCAGAAATAAACCCACACATCTATGGACAGGTAATCTTTGACAAAAGAGCTAAGCACATACAATGGAGAAAGGAAAGTCTCTTCAATAAATGGTGTTGGAGGGGCCAACCCGGTGGCGCAAGCGGTTAAATGTGTGTGCTCCGCTTCAGCAGCCCGGGGTTCACAGGTTCGGACCCCAGGCGTGCACTGATGCACCGCTTGTCAATGCCATGCTGTGGTTGCGTCCCATATTAAAAAGTGGAGGAAGATGGGCATGGATGTTAGCTCAGGGCCAACTTTCCTCAGCAAAAAAAAAAAAAAAGAGGAGGATTGGCACTGGATGTTAGCACAGGGCTGATATCCCCACAATAAGTAAATGGTGTTGGAAAAATTGGACAAAATGTTTAAATTTAATCCTTCCTCACACTGACTGAGCACATGCTTGGGAGAATATTATTAAATCTCCTTAAATCTAAATTAATATATTTAAAATCAGTGACTATAATAACATTTTAAGGGTTATCCTGAAATGTAAATGACTTAGTATATATGAAGTAGCATTAGCATAGTGTCTTGCACCTAGAAATCAGTCTATTAAGGTACAATATGATTTTCACACCATGCAATTTCTCTGATATTTTTGCAAGGTCAAAATATTTTCTATTTCCTCAATAATTCAATTTTGTTACTACAAAATTTTATTCATTTAATTAATTTACCTTATTTCTATTTTCATATACGTGGTTTGTTTTGCAACAATCTCTATTGTGACCTACACTTATTGGATGCCAAATTAGTTCTAAAACTATTATAGTGCCATCTGGAATAGCAGAGTCTATAGATATACATTACCTCGCCTGGTGCATGTAAGTAGGGGCATCCAAACATAAAAACAAAACCAAGATTAGGGCTGTACTGACTTCTTCAGACTGATGGTTCATAACATAAACCTTTTGCTGTTCTGCTTTAAATCAGTCAGCCCTTCCACTCATACCTTGAATTTATCACTTTATTTTTTGTTAGAAAAAAAAATGGCACAGACAGGAATAGCTTTATTCGGAAAGTAAGGCAACTGAATGCTACCAGGATTGTTTGATTTAAACTACAATTCTCAAATTATTTGTATTCTCTCCGTAACTAAGCCAACTGTTAGTCAGTCATTGATAGTCAGAGAACCTTCAGAGCATAATACGGTCTTACAAAAGAACATATGGTTCCTGTTCCTGAAGATATTTCCAGTTGTTGAGGAAACAGGAATAGACATTTATTTTTATTTATTAGACATAAAGGGAGAATAAACAGTTAATAGATAACTTCTCAGCAGAAAAAGATAAAACTTAAATTTAAGAGGCCAGAGAAGAAAGAATGCAGAGGAAAGAAAAAGGATAAATTAATGATTGGAGCTTGATAGAAATATTTGAGAATATAAGCTTTCAAAACAGATTTAAAAGCACATAGATGGAAAGAGGACCAGGAAAGAAGAAAATTGACAATGTTACTGCACAAAATTGGGGTTCTTTGCCTGATGCACATAAACAAGCCAATTAACTATGGCACCAGCCTTTGAGGGGAGAAATCAGCTTTTATTCTGAGAGATTGATCTCCAGGGAGACGGGGGACCTGTGCCCTCAGATCTGTCTCCCTGATTCAGGATTTGGGACAAAATTTAAGGGTTACAGAGAACAGGTTGGCATGCGGAAACGCTGGTGGGACAGGTTTTGATTGGTGGGCTTCAGGTATTTACAGTAAGGTTTTAAACATCTGTGATGAGGTTCTAAATATTTATGATAGGGTTCAAAACATTTATAATGGGGTTCTAAATGTTTTGCATGAGGTAGGGAAAGAATTTTAACACCGAATCTTCCTGAATGAGGGACCCCTTGCTTCTGATGAGAGTCCAGCTTTCAAGTTCCGGTCATGTCCCAGTCCTGGGGTTCCATAGAAGGAGGATCTTTGGCTCTGAGGTCGCTTCGGGTCGCGATTTCTTCTTTTGCGCATGCCCTGGCTAAGTGACTTTGCAGTTTTTCTGAAAGACAATCCTTAATCACTTTCTTTATAAGAGATGAGGTCTGTTCCAATTGGCTTTAAATGGGCCCGTGGTTACAAGACTACAGAAAAAAGGAAGGAAAATAAGCATAGGTGAAAAGATAAAATATTTACTTCAGTTATTCAAACCAATCGTCCCACTGAAAACAAAAAATGCTAGCATGTGCCTGTGTGTGTATGTGTGTTTGTGTTAGCTTGCAAAATCATCTCAATCCTTCAGTTCTCCCTGTATCCACAATCTTTGCATATGTCTTTGTAGCTTCTCTCATTAAGACGGCTCTTCAATCTGGGCTGCTTGTAAGACTTGCTTTGGCAATAGAATGCCACAGAAGTGATGGGGTGCCAATCCCACACCTCGGCCTGAAGAACTCTTGTGCACTTCCTTACTCTCAGACCACTATCACTGACATTTGAATATTTTAAAAAGTCCTGACTGGCCTGCTGGAAGATATGAAACTATAAGAATATCTACCATATTCTGACAGAATACCAACAATCACAATAGGTCTAAGATAGCTCATTCATCCCCGCTGAGGTGCCAGGCATGCGAGAGACTCCAACAAATGCAATTCACGGCTTGTATACAGCAGATATGTGATCAAAGCCGTCCTAGACCAGCCAGGTCCCAACTGACCTGGAGACTGATGAGCTAAATAAATGCTTGTGGCTTTGAGCAAGGTTTTTAGGTTATTTGATATGTTATATATATATAATGTGTGTTATATACAGAAAGGGAGACAGAGACAGAGACAGAAAGAAAATACTGGGGAAATGAATGAATGCCAGAATAACGGTTGCAAGAAATTCTGAACCCAAAGAGGTAAATCAACTAAATCATAAAGCCCACTTTTATTCTGATGATATTTGCTGATATTGCCACTTCAGTTTTGGATTTACAGCTTCAATAAGCCAGGATCACATGTGTTATTGCTCAGGGCCCATTGAAAAAGAGTCATATAAGACACTCTCCACCTTAACTGGAGAGCCCAAATATCTACAACCTCAGGGTAAGTGTAAGTATGACTGAGACCTAAAAGTGTAGACTTTCTACTTCTACTTCCCAAACTCAAGGTATTACAGAAAAGGATAGCCAGGCCTGTGCTCATGTATCCATGCACTGCAGGTATGGATAGCCTACGCAAGTCTGGATATTTTCAGTTGAGAACTTGATTGACTGGGAACACCCATAGGAAGTGGCAGAACTAACACAATGTATCTCTACAGGAGAGTATATTAATTCTAAGACTTTGGAAATACCTATACCTAGTTTCTCAATGGTGATGTATAGCAAACAGTACAAAAAAAAGAAGAATAGGGCTCAGCCCTGTGGCAGAGCCTTGGTGAAAGTTCTGCACACTCTGCTGCGGCAGCCTGGGTTCACGGATTCGGATCCCAGGTGTGGATCTACTCCACTTACCAGCCATGTTGTAGTGGTGTCCCACATACAAAAGAAAATAGAGGAAGATTGGCACAGATGTAAGATCAGGGCTAACCATCCTCAAGCAAAAAAAAAGAGGAGGATTGGCAATGGATGTTAGCTCAGGGTGAATCTTCTGCAGGAAACAAAAAGAAAAATGAGGCAAAATGAGTAAGAATAACAAATATGAGAGAGAGAATAAATAGACTCATATATACCTCAGATATCATAATTAGTCAATATAAATTATGCTTAATATGTTTAAATAAATAAATGGCAAGCTTGAAAATAACTGTAAGAAACAGGTAAATATAAAATGTGACATTTATATGACAGTACTAAAAGGATCAAACAAATTTAGAAGTAGAAAATAAAATAACCAAAATTTAAATGCCAATGCTATGTATTTGGCAGCACACTGGACAGAGTAGAAGAGAGATTAATGAATTGGAAGATAAATCAGAAAAAATAATCCAGAATTCAGAACAGAGAGAGAAAAAAAGAAAACACAGTGAGTATATAAGAAATATGAACTGTACAATGAGAATGTGTAACGTATATTGAATGACATACTCAGAGGGTTGGTGGGAGAGAGAGATGTAAAGGCTATATTTAAAAAGATAATGGCAGAAAATTTTTCATTACTGATGAAAAACAATCCACAAATTATAGATTCCCAGAGAATCCCAGCTAGATGATAAAGAAGGAGGAATAAAGGGAAAAAGAGAAGGAAGAAGGAAAAGACGAAAAGAGTAGGGAGGGAGGGAAAGGAAAGAAGGAAGGAAAACATCTACATGTTTTTGAAACTGGAAAAACATTAAAGAAAAGAAAATATACTAAAAGCGGTAAAAAAGCAAATACTTTGGAAAGAACGGCAACTAGACCAAAAGCATTCTTCATAATAGCAACTGAAAAGGCTAAAGTTAGAGTGGTATCTTCAATGAGCTGAAAGAAAATAACAGACAAGTTACAATTCTATACTCTGGAAAATATTTTTGAAGAATAAGAGAAAAAATAAACATATTTTCAAGAAATTAAGTTCATCAGCAACAGATACTCACTAAACAAAATCCTAGGGAAAGAAAAAATGCAATACTCCATGGAAAATCTGAAATAAAAAAATTATAAAAATGTTAATTGTAAATAAAAATATTCTACACAAAATAATAATTGTATATAGTATTTTTTAAAATTAAGATTAGATTAAAATGACAGTAAAATATTAATCAAAAGTTGGGTAATTAGAAACGAAATATTAAATACTTTTAAGACAGGAAGATGAAAGATTTATTTAATTTTAGGTTTGATAAAGTAAGAATGATGGTGTAATTTCTAGATCAACACTAAGAGATAGAATTTACAGCTTTAACACCATGGAGAGAGAAAAAAAATGAAATGATAAAAAATACCCAGTAATTAAAAAAAAAAAAGGATAAAGAAACAGAATCAGTGCAACAAACAGAAAGAATGAAATATGATTTTAAATTTAAACTTCAAAATGTAAGTGTTGACATTCAATGAAAGAAAGGTTATATGCTTTAGTTAAAGATTAACAAATTGCAGGAAATAAGTTCAACTACATGCTGTTTATGGGCTATATTGAAAAGATAAAGAAACAGAAGAGATGAAACAAAAGGATGAAAAAATATAGTTTAAAATATTATAAAAATTGGTGTCCCTATATTAATGTTGACAAGTTAGATTTTTGACAATGCATGACAAACATTGCTACAAATAAATAAACTGATTTCATAATGATAAAGCTTTACAAGGAGAACATACCATTTTGAAATCTCTGGAAACTAAGCATAGACTCAAAAATTTAAAACAAAAATTAATAGTGAAAAGGAAAATCATACACATCTACGAATATAATACGAGATTTTAACACATTTCTTTAGATAATTGATAGAAAAACAAATAATAAGAAAAATAAGATATTAACAACCCAATTAACAAGCATGACCTACTGGACGTATATTTAACAGTGTATCTGACTACTGCAATGTACCCACTCTTTTTAGTCAGAAACACTTACAGCAACTGACAATATACTGGTCCATAAATAAATGAAGTTTAGTAAAAGGAAAGAACAAACTCTTTAGTCCATTTATGTTCATTTAAGCACAGAAACTTTCAAAACAAAATTTCTTTCTGAAATGTCTGAGAAAGAACATGTTAATATTGTGCTTTCACTAAGGGAGCTATTCACTAGATCTGTTTTATTGAGCCTTTTCTTTACTATTGTGTTTTCTTTTAATTTTCATCTTCTATTCAAGTGCTGCTCACATATCTGTCACAATGTATGGTATCATTCTGAGGCAGAAATGTGAAGACAGCCGAAAGTAATCACTTATAAAGAAAGACGCCACCACAGAAAGTCTCAATTTCACATCAATTTACAAAAATTACCCATGAAGCCAGGCAGACTTGGGTTTGAATATTGGCTCTGGTGCTTGCTAATCTCTACCATGTGGACAAGTCTCTGTTACCTCTCTGAACTTTCTTCTTTAGTGTTATTTGTAAAATTTGGGTAATAGTCTCCTCCCTCTCTCCCTCTCTGTGAGGGTTAGGTCAGTAATATACCTGACACAGTTCTTTGCCCAGATCATATATGCACATTGATGTACATTTGTTGAGGTTAGCTATTACTATTATTATAAGAATACAACCCCATGCATCTTAAACACATTTAATTTTAAACATAAAATATAATATATTTCATTAAATTATAAATTTAGTACCAACTTAAAACTTGGGAGGAGAAAAAAGTATATTTAAGTAAATTTTCAAAAGCAAGAGTCCAGATGGTAAAACTGACTCTCAAAGGCAATCTCAAGGGTTTTCCATCTCTTGGGTCATTGAAAAGAGTCTTTTTAAGACGTTCTAGTCAATACTAGATGTGAGTGATGTGATCCTAAGTTGTCAAGGAGATGAACACGATAACCTAAATGGCCTTTCCATCTTTAAATCTCTATGATCTTCAGTTACAAGAAGGTTTTTTCTCTTTCTCTATTTCTTTTTCTTTACCATTCCATTTATCAGATTTCAGTGAGAATTGACAGTTTTAAATTTCTATAGCTTATCTACTTAATCATTAGCTCTAATACATTCTTTAAATATCAATTATTTTTAATGTCATTTTTCAGAGGGGTTGGTTTGCTACTCTCTTTCCAAATGAATGCAAAACCTGAGAAAGAAAATAAACTGCTTATCACTAAAAATAATTCTCCAAGTTGCTTCACATTAATAGTATATCTGGGGCCGGCCCCGTGGCTTAGCGGTTAAGTACGTGCGCTCTGCTGCTGGTGGCCCCGGGTTTGGATCCGGGGCGCACACCGGTGCACCACTTCTCCAGCCACGCTGAGGCCACGTCCCACATACAGCAACTAGAAGGATGTGCAGCTATGACATACAACTATCTACTGGGGCTTTGGGGGAAAAAATAAATAAATAAGATTATAAAAAAAAAAAATAGTGTATCTGTGGGCTCAGTTGCACATCTAGTTTCCACCAGTTTATACATGAGAACACTCTGTGTGACCTTTTTTCCAGATATTTAACACCATTCTCATCCACTACCATCAAGCTTTTGGTAAGTTCCTACTGGAATGACGTTTTAGGTTAATGTTATATGACTTTACACTACCTCCTGTATTCCCAAGGCTTGACCATCTATAAAAGACATCCTGATACAGAAACAATCAACTAAGAAATGTATAAAATGCCAACTAGATAGCATTTTCTGAGATTCTATAAGACAACAGAAAACTTAAAAAACGTTTTCTGGATTTCCCACTCTTAATCCCTCTAACAAATCTATAAGATATTTATTTCTATTTCCATTTTGAAGATGAGTAAAAACATAGAGAAAATACATACATTTGTTTAGGTTGAGGTTGGAATTATTAGTGGAGATCATGCATTGAAAAATTGAGGGAATTTTATTTTTATATAATGTAAGCATGAGCAAGTTATTTCTTCTCCTCAACTAACTCTATGGGCTAGCTGTTACTAGTTTGTAGATAAGCTGGGCCACATTGACACAACAGCACACCCACATTGTCTACTTTAAGAAAAAGAAAAAAATCCATGCAATTTGCTCATAACAATTCATATTTGAAAGCTCAAATGTGTTACGTACCATAAAAATGACAAAATATTGAGAATGTATCCCATGCAAATACAGAATTTAAACTTAATAATATACTATTGTACTATATAAATAGTATACAGTACTATACACACATACACACATATAATACTAGATAGGTAGATACTATCCATATACAGATATGTAGATATATATCTATAGATAGATCTATCTACCTATCTAGTACTATACAACACAATATTATAAACCTAAGTCTGACTATGAATAGCCACAATTCCTTGGGAAAATCCTTGCAGTTTCTTCTCTATTTAAATTCTTACACTTATCAATAACTTGTGTAAAATTATTCATTAAGTCCTCCCAATAGACTTGAAAAATCACATTCCTGAGAGGATTATTTTTTTTTAAATGACCTTTAAGAGTTTGTACTTCCAATGATTTTATAATTATCAACTAGTTAACTTGTAAAATGTTCCTTGAAGGAAAACCTTATCAAGGTCCTGACATTCAACAATGGAAAAAAATCAGGTGAATTCTCTAGATCATTTTCTTAAATCATTCTCTAAAACTGCCTAATAGTAATGTAGAGTACTATACTATTAGTTCATGAATTCATTCACCTAATTTTAACAATGTTTGAAGAACCAAGGTATATTTAAATTCCTATTATTTTGAACTTAATGCAAAACTTTCTACAAAACTGAGTTCATAAAGCAAGATGCCCAAGTAGGAGCCAATCCAGATTTATATAAATCTTCTGGGTTTATATAATTTGTGAGATCCTCTTTAAGAAAATGAATATAAAATTAGACACAAAAGTGCATATTTATTTAGCAATAAAATATTAATGATAACAAATTAAAAAATGTTGTCAAGTACCACAACATCACAAGACCAAAAAATAAATAAAAACCATATAAATTTTGTATTAATTATCTGCTTGACAATTCTATAATCTTTTTTGCTTATATTTTTGGCTACATACTCTTTGTTCTCATATCATAATTTTAATATTACATATTTTATATAAAAATAACAGAAAGATCATTCTTCTGGCATGTTGATCAAAAAAAATTTTTTGGGGGGCCGACCCCATGGCATAGGGGTTCAGTGCGCATGCTCCACTGCTGGCGGCCTGGGTTTGGATCCTGAGCGCGCACCCACGCACCGCTTGTCAGGCCATGCTGTGGCAGTGTCCCATATAAAGTGGAGGAATATGGGCATGGATGTTAGCCTAGGGCCAGTCTTCCTCAGCAAAAAAGAGGAGGATTGGCAGATGTTAGCTCAGGGCTGATCTTCCTCACAAAAAAAAAAAAAAATTTTTTTTCTATTCCTGACAGTTTGGAAAAGTTTCTTTCAACTTCATAGCACATTATTGGTAAAGTCATGTAAATTTTTAGGGTTGTTAAATTTGGAAATGGCTATTAATTTTCTTTTTTATATGAACTGTTATAGTCATGCACGTACTCTCTGTATTAGCTAAAGGTTTGTGCTATATAAAAAGAAATGCTAATAAATACTATCATGTGTGATATCTGCAGTGGGTTGAGTTACGGTCCCCAAAAAGATACGTTCAAGTCCTAATCCTCGGTACCTGTGAATATGATCTTATTGGGAAATAGGGTCTTGCAGATGTAATCAAGTTAAGTGGAGGTCATACTGGGTTAGATTGGTTCGTAAATTCAATACCTACTGTCTTTATGAGGGAAAGGAGAGGGAGATTTGGACACAGAGACATAGAGGAGACAGGTTCAGAGGGAAAAATGGCATGTGAAGACAGAGGCAGAGATTGGAACCATGCAACTACAAGTCAAGGAATGCACGGAGCCAATTGAAGCTAAGAGGCAAGAAAAGATTCTTCCCTTGAGTGTTCAGATGGAGCATAGCACTGCTGAAACCTTGATTTTGGACATCTAGCCTCCAGAACTGTGAGAAAATAAATTTCATTTGTTTTAAGCTGCCCAGTTTGTGGTAATTTGTTATGGCAGCCCTAGGAAACTAATACAATAACCATCAAAAAAGAGCTGTAATACCAACTGTGGTGGTTTTAAAATAGAGTATTCCTGCCTTATCTGTAGGGGATAGGTTCTAAGACTCTCAGTGAATGCCTGAAGCCGTGGATAGTACTGAATCTTAATATACAATGTTTTTTCCTATACATATATACCTATGATAAAGTCTATTATAAATTAGGCATGGTAAGAGATTAACAACCACAACTTACAATAAAATAGATCATAACAATATACTCTAATAAAAGTTACCTTAGATCTTAGCAACCTCAGTATATAATTTTTTTCTTTCCTTATTAAATTGAGAACTTCTACCTTTTCACTTAAAGGAGACACTTTACAGCTTCTCTTAGACATATCCAAAATGTCAGCATCACTGCTCTTGTGCTTTGGGGCCATTATTAAGTAAAATAAGGGGTACTTGAACACAAGCATTGTGATACCATGACAGTCAATCTAATAACCAAGATGGCTACTAAGTAAATAATGGGTGGGTAGCATATACAGTGTGGATACGCTGGACAAAGGGATGTTTCATGTCTTGGACAAAGGCAAGATAGAGCTGAACAGTGCAAGATTTCATCACACTACTCAGAATGGCACACAACTGAAAACTTATGAATTATTTCTGGAATTTTCCATTAAAATTTTGAGACTGGGGTTGACTGCGAGTAACTGAATCTGCAGAAAGCAAAACTGCGAACAAGGGGGAGTTACTGTATATCTACAAATTTTTTGATATTCTTCCCATTCAAGACATGGAGCCTTCTTCTCTTTCCTTTGAGTGTGGGCCAGATTTAGTGACTCATTTCTAATGTTTAGAGTAAAGCCAAAGTAGCAGCATGCAACTTTGGAGACTAGGTTATAAAAGGCACTCTGACTTCCTCCTTGCTCTCTCTCAGACCACTTGCTCTGGGGTAAACCAGCTGCTGGGCCATACAGACACTCAGGTTGCCCTGTGAAGAAGCCTGTACAATGAGAATCCGAAGCTTCCTGCCAACAGCCATGTGACATTTTGGAAGTGAATCCTTCAGCCCCAGTCAAGTCTTGACTGAAAACACATGAGAGACCAAGGCTGGAATACACAACTAAACTGTTCCTGGATGCCAGACCCTCACAGTCCGTGTGAGACAATAAGTGCTTGTTGATTTATACTACTACAGTTGGGATAACTATTAGGCAGCAATAGATAAATAATACACCAAGTATATTCCAGGCAACAAAAAAAATTCTGTTTTTCTACTTTTTATGACAATTTAATACACTTCAATTTTATAAGTCTGATGATTAGAAGATCTTCCACAGACTTGTTTCTGGCTCCATGCATTTTACACTTTGTTTTTCTTCCACGTCCCACATGTTTCCAGGCTTGAGTGCTATAGGGCACGAATAAGCTCTCGCCAGAACATTCTTGTCATGGTAGGAATATTCCTGGAAGTCCTTGATACAATAGTATGGCTAGTAATTGCTTAGATATGTGCCAAAGTGAGTGCAAATCGTATAAATAGACCTTTCTAAACCCAATGTAAAGGTATTCCCAACTCAATTATCCCTTAGCCAAATCTACAAGGTACCTGTTGCTACTTCACTGCTACCCCATGGGAAATAAAGAGAGAGTGATAGAGAGGAAATAAAAGTGATATAAGGCAGTAGTCCTAATTGATTCTGGTTAAATATCTCATTGTACAAAAACACATGATTAGGTGAACAAATGACTAAGGCACTTCCTAGAGCTGAGAATGAGGGCCTTTAAGAGAGGCACCCTAAAACCTCAGTTTCATTAGGTTCACTATATACCTCTTGGCCCAAGACATTTTAAAAGCTATATATTTTAATCTGTATGTATTAAACCTAAAGGTGACATTTTATAAATTGCTTAAGTTTCTAAACTTACAGAAGATCAATTTAAGGCTATTTTCATAATTTTGTGAAAATGAAAACACCAGACTTAACTATGTCAACTTAGGAAAGAGAGGTGACTGCAAAACAAAAGGAGAGCACTTATTTGGGGTCGTAGAATTGCAATTTGGGGAACACAGGTTCTAGCAGCAGCTGGAAAGTGTTCCACTGAGGAGTAAAAGTCAGGAGTTTTTATTAGCAACAAGGAGAGCCCAGAACAACTACTTCAGTTGTTTGTTAGGGGGGTCGATTTACGTTACAGTTCCTTGGCTTACTCAAGAACATCTTGAGTAAAGCATATTTTTTGCACAGTCCTCCAGAAAAGTCTTCCCTCAGCAAATAACTCCCTTTTGGCAAGTCAGCAAGGTTAACAAAGTTTCATATTTTTAACAAGATGGCATCCAGGGTACAAAATGGAGTCACTATTGTCAACTTGTTTCACATTTTCCCCTCTTGCTCATGATATTTCTGGAAGAAAACATCAACAGAGAACACTAGTCCCTTTAAGCTGGATTGACTTGATCACCTGCTTCAGTTCCATCCAGTCCCTCAGTAGCGGGTCTTGTGAAAGAGTCAAAAGCAATTTCCTCTCAACCTTCTGATTCATAAAATCAGTCTTGATGAAGAGCATCTAACATGATCATCTGGGCAAATGTAAGCTGCGTAGATGAGTAAGTTACAGCAGAGGTTGCAATTTTTAGTAAGCACTTTATTAACATAACAATGCATTTTATTAACAATAATAATCCAGTTTGTAATACCATCCTTAACCATGACCCGATTCCTGTTGGTAACCAGCTAACAAGATCAAAATATTTCCCAAGTCCTGGTGTGTGTCCTATGTCAACCAATAAATTAATATTATCTGTTAATGTTTTTAGTTCTTGTGTCATCTTGCCAGATTGGTTAACATAAAAACAACATTCATCTCCTAGTAGGGCATAGGTACCTCCATGTTGGGCCACTAAGATAGCTAGTGCCCTTCTATTTTGTAGGACAAATTCTGTCAGACTATCAATTGGGTTTGTTGATTTTCAAATGCTTGAAGAGAAGCATTGAAAGTAGTGGCCATGACAATAGAAAGGTTGTGGATTGCTTTTTCAAGATCCATTACTCTGCACCAAAGGAAAAATGCTCTGGCAAAAAGCACAACCAAAAACTTTCTATCTATAATTGGTTTATTGGTCAACATCCATCCAAAATTATAAACGTCCCAGCTTTGCTGATGTCTCTTTAATTGATATGAGAAGGATCCCAGATTTGATATGATAGCAGTGGAGAGAAGAGTTTTTCTAATGGTGGCATCAGGGGCAAAAGCAGTGACCTCATAATGTCCTTTCCATTTAATAGGTAGAGTGGAGTAAATATCAGTGCCACACAAAAAGAAATATCCAGAACCTTCTAAAGGACAAGACAATAAGTAAGTCCCCTTGCCCGGATTTGTTTATTAGTTTTAAAGGAAGAAACTTCATGGTCAAAAATATAATCATCCTCATAGAGTGCATGATAAATTTGTTTACTGGAATTGTGCAAGTGATTGTAACAGCATCTTATATGTCTGTATACTTGAAGCAGCAAATGAGTTTGATTCATATAAGTCAAATTCTGGCTAAGATATGGGAAGTCTCCAGGGAACAGATAGGCAGAACTAAGCTCCCACCATTCTCTGGACTTTTGATCAATTCTCTACATTATTCTATTAAGGGGGAGCACATCTGCTTTCCAGTGTCCCGTTCCATTATAGATCTCTTTGCTCCACCAAAAGGATACATCATGAGAAATTACGTTGTAGTCATATAGACTCCAATGAGGAGTGAACTCTTGATCATCTGGATCATATAAGAGTGTGTAGTTATGGACATTCAATAGAAGGTAACCTAAAGTTTTGCCAGTTCCATTAATGTTTTTGAAACAAAGGGAAAGATCTGTGGTCAATGTCCAAATCTCAGTAAGAGGTATTCTCTTGTGAGTAGGAGGTACCCAGTGGAAGGTGATAACATCAGGGTCTTGTTTCCCAGAGTGAAGCTTGTAGGTGGATTCAAAAACCTCAAAGGAGAAGCCAGCATTCTGACCAGATAAATGTTTTCATTCTCGTAAGGCTAGTGACCAAGCTACTAATTCAGGTGTATCATGAGTATTATTTGCTCTAGTACAAATCCAACAATCAATGAAGTGTGTGTAATTGGAAAGTTTCTGCAGGGTAGGAACAAAAGGATGTGATAAGGCATGACAGTTAGTAATGAGGGTTGTGAGGAAAAATAAAAGGCCAACCTGAGAGCTAAAATTACCCCTAATAACAAAAGCTATTGCAAGAAAATCTTAAATAAAGGTGGTTTGTTATGTCAACTAAGCAAGCGGTTTGATCCATAAAGCAATAACTAATATAACAGCAGTGAGTTCTCCTGATTTCATAAAGTGTTACCACCACCTAAGAATTCCTACTGTGTGCGTTAGAACAAAAAGCATTAAGATACTTGTCAAGACAAATTTAATAGCCCAAATACTTCAATCCAACAGTCCTTCAAGTCCAGCCTCCCAAAAGATCTGCAGATGCTTTGTAGATTAAGATACCAAATGTAAACCCATTCTTGGAATTCTTCACATTGTGTAAAGAGATCCACAAGAAAGCATACAAAGATACAACTTACAAATGGGGGTCGTGTGCTCTCAGTACGTAATAAAATAGATAAAAGAGCTCCCCCAATAGGATGATTAAGAGAAAAGCGTGAAGGGAATAACAAATTGTTTGATGAGAAAGCACACAAAAAATATACAGGCCTGGTCCAGAATCTTGGGAAAGCTGTCTCTTACCTGTCATCTGCTTCAATTCCAGGTCAGTCTGAGCATTAGGCCTCCACCTGGTTCTGATGTGCACTGAGGGGCTGAAGCTTTCTTTAAATGAGAAACATGATTCCATGAGTTGATGCCCTTAAGTTTAGCGGCACATGGATTGGTTAGCAATACCTGATACTGTCCCCTCAAGCGAAGTTGGAGGGAGTCTTTCTAAAGATTTCTTTTCCAGTAGATGAAAGCTCTGGGCTGCAGATTAGGATGTCTGGTATTTTTGTCTCCCAGGAGCACACTGTGGAAAGATTGTTTTACCAAAGTATGATCATTATCTATGGATTTGATTAGGCCTTTGCAAAATCGAAGTATATCCCTTTTTATCAGCTGTGGAGCAAAGGAAGCAGGGGCTAGGTGCAGTGGGCATCCCATTATAAGGAGAACAGATTCCTATCGAACTTACACAAATACATATGTTGTCATGAAAATAAGAATATTTATTAAGAGTTTCATAATTCTGGAGGAATCAGGTAGGGAGAAAAAGATAAATGCTTTAACCTTTGTTGCAAAGATATACTTTACCAAGTTGCTGTAAGTTGTAGCTTAAAGGAGAGGAGAAAAAGAGATCCTCTAAATCTGAAAAACAAGCTATCAAAGCAATCAATTTCCCATTAGAATTTTAGAAATTCCCACTCAGTTCAGTGTTATGATCCTAAAGTTATCAAAAACCTGTATCCTAGAGTTCTTGTCAAAGTCTGCTCTAAGAATCTCTTTGAAGATGAAGCACTTTTGTAGGCACAATTTTTCCAAAACATCAGAATAAAACAATAACTGCCTATAAATGACAAAAGACTTAAAAATGCCCATTATTAAAGATCTGATGAGAGTTCATTATAATGCAGTTGACAAGGGAATTTGGTTATTTTTGTGACATACAATATTTTACGATAATAATTGGAGTTATTATATTATGATGTATCAGATTTCTAGGAATTTCACATAATTTCTGGAACACATATATCTATACAGACACAACGTAAAGAAGGCTTAGTATTACTTCTTACTGAGTAAGAAGTACTTAGTAAGTACGACAAAGTAAGTACAATGCTTCCCATGTAATTTAACATATCAAATAAGCCTAATTAGTTTAATATCCTCCAGGTCAAGAAGACTTTATTTAGAATTTGACTTTTGGGAAGTTTTTCAGAAAATATTAAAAAGGTCTTAAAATATTTGATCAAAAAGGATGATAGGGGCCCGGCCCCATGGCAGAGGGTTCAAGTTCCGTGCACTCTGCTTTGGTGGCCTGAGTTCAGATCCCGGGCACAGACCTACTCCACTCAACAGCCGTGCTGTGGTGGTGTCCCACATATCAAGTAGGGGAAGACTGGCACAGATGTTAGCTCAGGGCAATCTTCCTTAGCAAAAAAAAATAAAAAATGTTCACAGATTTTTATGAAACAGTACTTAATTATCTGTTTAACTAAAGAGATTTTAAAGGCAAATACAGAAAGTTACATCGTTCTAAGCAAAATCTAGCTCTTTTAATATCGAGAAAACTCAGCTTTTCTAAGTAATTGAAGACCTGGTAACGACAAAACAGAGTCTTTGTTTCCCAGGCAGATTACATTAAAGGAAAAGAAACTTGTTTGCAATTTCTTATTAAGAGCAGACCAATAATCTGAGAAGACTTTGTCCTTTAATGGGGAGAAACAGCAAATTCTAATTTTGTACCAGTGTACTATTAATATTAAAACTCATTTTAAATAAATTCATTTTAATCTTAGCCAGCTTGACCACATATTAAAATTTCTTTTTAAAGATTTCTTTTTCACAAACCTTCTACAACTTCCTATGTCTATTTAGGTTTTGTCCTATGTTTTTCTTTTTTATTTTGGAAAGGTCATTTTATTTTAAGATAAAATTACTTTCTTGTTTTCCTTTGACAAAAATGCATCTTCATTCTTTAAACCTTCTCTTACCAAAAACACATATCCTACTTTCCTTGTTTACTTTCCATATACGGTTGTTTTCTCAATTTCAAAAAGTTACAAAGTTTATCTAGAAAAGAAATAATACAAGGCAGTTGTGACAGATTAGTCACAGATTTTATTCTTAGAAGATAGTATAATTGCCTATGCATTACATTAAATGAATATAAAGTCCTTCCACATAATATAGTTAAAGTAAACCACATGCTTTTGGAAATTACAGGATGAGATTCACGTGTGTCAACAGGTTCATCCTGACATTGCTCTGCTAAAATGGGAATGACAGAACAGGCAGAGGCAACAAGATCCCCACCTTATTGCTGAAGAGGGGTGCTCCAGGTTGAGTAGGCAGAATAAAGATTTGAAAGATGGAACACCAGCTTCTAAACTGACAGCAGAGCTATAAATACCTGGGAAGCCACCACCAGAATTCTCAGCCTTGCAAGTGGTTATAAGAAATGGGAGAAGTTCTTTTAAACAAAAATTGCTGCCTGGCTGTAAATCTGAAAGGACGAGGCGACAAAGTAGGAGCCTATCAGAGAGTGATTGCAGCCTGGCTTTGAGGAGTTATCATTGTGTGTGTACAGGACGGGAAGAGTGGTTGTTCTTGTATTGGCCTCTCTATGTGGCCACATAGACCTTTGAATTTACCGTGGTATAAGAGCAGTGGCTTTCAAACATGTTGGATCATTCCACAACAAGAAATGTAGTGTCTATTATGGTCCAGCACATATTTACACATATAAAACCATATAAGTAACTGAAAGAAAAATTGAATAAGCCAACACGTATTTCCTATTTTTAGTA
Organism: Ceratotherium simum simum; assembly: GCF_057802395.1. Classification (NCBI taxonomy): domain Eukaryota; kingdom Metazoa; phylum Chordata; class Mammalia; order Perissodactyla; family Rhinocerotidae; genus Ceratotherium; species Ceratotherium simum. The sequence goes on along the minus strand of NC_141910.1, from coordinate 32,329,618 downwards.
TATGCCATACATGCATTCTATTTTGCATTTTATGAAATTTTCTTTCATTTATACATAATAAATTAATAATAAATTTATCTATGAATTATAGATAAAACAAAAGATATATAATATCCATTTATCTATATTGATAAATGTGGATACCATGTACATTTTCTATTTAAACAAATGTTAATCAGAATTTATCAATGGTCTGTGACTATAGTTTGAAAAAGAAGAAGTTGCAGTAAATCCTTCCATAGTAGGAGAAAGCTCTCCTGGGACTTCCATTGCTTCCATCTTTCAAAGGAGCTCCTGCTGCTTTGCCTACATTCTCTCAGCATCGATGCACACAGTTTGCATAGAGTTAATTTACATTTATTACTCTAAGTGTTCTGACATTTTCTCTTTGGTTCATTTTGTATTCTCAGCTCTTCTTCCAACTTTTTAAACTATTTGTAGTTTTTGCTTTCCAATGAAAACTAGGAAGCAGGCAATTGTGAACTGTCTATCATATATTAGCATCTGGCAGTAGATTAGCAAACCCATAAACATATTTCATAATTTCTAGATGCATATTTCTCTTTATAACAGACTTTTAAATGTGGTACAAAACATGTCTATTGATAGATGCAAATATCATTTGTCTCTCTGTAAAAAAATTAGAAAGCCAAAACTAGAAAAACTTATGTTTAGCAATGTCTCAGTATACCATCCTATTCAGAAATGATTCAGATATTCAATGAATATCCATTATTTAGTTTAACTTAGTGTGAGCTTTTATATTATTTACATTTATTTAAACACTTGTTTTTAACAATTATGTTTAGATTAGGCATTAAATAGTTAACCATCATCCCAAGTCATTTTCCCTGCCAAAAAATTCCACAACAGAAACAGCATGAGCCCACCAGACCAGTAAACCCAGGTAGAAAAATTTGTATGTTTGCATTACATTCAATATTGATAACTCTGAACACATGCTTATTTTTTATTAAACCAACAAACTTAAACTATCTTTATTTATCAAAGATTATCTCAGATCACATGAACTTAAAAAACATTTGGGTTAGTTTCTGTATTTCTGAGAGTTTTAGGAAGACTTAACTTATATAAATGTTTAATTTTAGCAAAACCATCTGGAGGTAGAAAAATATTATATACAGGCATACCTTGGAGATATTGTGGCTTGGGTTCCAGAACACCACAATACAGTGACTATCACAATAAAACAAGTCACAAATTTACTGGTTTCCCAGTGCCTATGAAAGTTCTGTTTATACTATACTGTAGCATTTTAAATGAGTAATAGCATTATGTCTAAAAAAAATGTACATACCTTAATTAAAAAATATTTTACTGCCTGAAATGCTAACCATAATCTGAGCCTTCAGCGAGTCATAATCTTTTTGCTGGTGGAGGATCTTGCCTGGATGTTGATGGCTGCTGACTGATCAGGGTAGTGGTTGCTGAAGGTTGGAGCGGCTGTGGCAATTTCTTAAAATAAGACAACAGTGAAGTTTTCTGCATTGATTGACTCTTCCTTTTATGAATGATTTCTCTGTAGCATGAGATGCTGTTTGGTAGCATTTTACCCACAGAAGAGCTTCTTTCAAAATTGGAGTCAATCCTTTCAAACCCTGCCACTGCTTTATTAACCAAGTTTATGTAACATTCTAAATCCTTTATTGTCATTTCAACAATCTTCACAGCGTCTTCACCAGGAGTAGATTGCATCACAAGAAACCACTTTCTTTGCTCATTCATGAGAAGCAGTTCCTCATCCATTTGACTTTTATCATGAGATTATAGCAATTCAGTCACATCTTCAGGCTCCACTCCTAATTCTAGTTCTCTTGCTATTTCTATCACATCTGCTATTGCTTCCTCCACTGAAGCCTTAAACCCCTCAAAGTCATCCATGAGGGTTGGAATCAACTTATTCTAAACTCATGTTAATGTTATTTTGATCTCTTCCCATGAATCACAATTGTTCTCAATGGCATCTAGAATGGCGAATCCTTTCCAGAAGGTTTTCAATTTATTTTGCCCAGATCCATCAGAGGAATCACTATCTATGGCATCCATAGCCTTACAAAATATATTTCTTGAATCATATGACTTGAAAATCCAAATTACTCCTTGATCCATGGGCTGCAGAATGAATGTTGTGTTAGTAGGCATAAAAACAATATTAATCTCATTATACATCTCTATCAGAGCTCTCGGGTGACCAGGTGTATTGTCAATGAGCAGTAATATTTTGAAAGGAATCTTTTTTTCTGAATAGTAGTTCTCAACAGTAAGCCTAAAATATTCAGTAAACCATGTTGTAAACAGATGTGTTGTCATCAGGGCTTTGTTGTTCTGTTTACAGAGCACTGGCAGAGTAGATTTAACATCATTTATAAAGGTCCTAGGATTTTGGGAGTGGTAAATGAGCAGTGGCTTCTACTTAAAGTCACCAGCTACATTATTAGCCCATAACAAGAGAGTCAGCTTGTCCTATGAAGCTTCGAAGCTAGGTATTGACTTCCTATGAAAGTCCTGGATGGCATCTTCTTCCAATATAATGCTGATTCATCCACACTGAAAATCTGTTTAGTGTAGCCACTTTCATTAGTTATCTTAGCTAGATCTTCTGGATACTTGCTGCAGATCCTACATCAGCACTTACTGCTTCCCCTTGCACTTTTATGTTATGGAGATGGCTTCTTTCCTTAAACCTCGTGAACCAATCTCTACTAGCTTCAAACTTTTCTTCAGCCTTCTTACCTCTCTTAGCCTTCATAGAATTGAAGAGAGTTAGGGCCTTGTTCTAGATTAGGCTTTGGCTTAAGGGAATGTTGTGGTTGATTTGATCTTTTATCCAGATCGCTAAAACTTTCTGCATATCAAGAATAAGGCTGTTTGGCTTTCTTATCATTCGTATGTTCACTGGAGTAGCAATTTTAATTTCATTCGGGAACTTTTCCTTTGCATTCACAACTTAGCTAATTGTTTGGAGCAAGAGTCCTGGCTTTTGGCCTGTCTCAGCTTTTGACAGGCCTTCCTCACTAAGTTTAATCATTTTTAGCTTTTGATTTAAAGGGAGAGATGTGAGACTCCTCCTTTCACTTGAACACTTAGAGGCCATTGTGGGGTTATTAATTGGCCTAATTTCAATATTGGAATTAGAGAGGGAGAGAGATGGGGGAACAGCCAATTGGTGGAGCAGTCAAAACACACATAACATTTATTGATTAAGTTCGCCATCATATATGGGCACAATTTATGGTGCCCCTAAATAATTATAATAGTGACATCAAAGATCACTGATCACAGATCACCATAACAAATATAATAATGAAAAAGTTGACATATTGCAAGAATTAACAAAATGTGACAAAGAGACACAAAGTAAGCAAATGTTGTTGGAAAAATGGCACTGATAGATTTGCTCGATGTAGAGCTGCCACAAACTTTCAATTTGTAAAAAAATGCAATATCTGCAAAGCACAATGAAGCAAAGTGCAATAAAACAAGATATGCCTGTGTATGTATAAGACATAGATACACAGACATACAGACAGATACCAACAGAAATCTTTAAAAATTTTATCCATGTCTCAGATACAAAACTCAAAAGAATTGTTGGATCCAAATTGTGTTTCTGGCAGATGGACTAAGTTAAGGTTACCTGCACAGATGGTCAAAGATTTTTACTAAAGATTTTTTAAAAATTTATTTCCATGCTATAAGGATCCATTTTAGAGCTGTTTCTGAAGTCATTTTGTCTTTTAGATTCTTCTGCATAACAATCAAAGAATGCATTCCAATGTCTGCGAGACGTTTGGAATCCTCTCTTTGAAGCGTGCCTCTTAAGGGTAGACTTATCTGAAAGAGTTTCCCCAGAATGGCCATTATAATTCCAAATTATCCAAAAGTTCACCCATTCCACTTGCTTAGTTTTAGATCTCTTATTTTCTAATCATGCATGCAAATAAACCAATTTAGATGTTTCAATTGAGCTCCCGTGGGGCAAAGGAAATTTTAAATCATTCTTGGTATTCCAGTGCCATTTCTCTAAAAATCTACACGTAGATGGCCTGTAATTTTTAAACATAAATCCAGTGGGAGCCCCAAATGAGGAGTGACTCCCTGGAGCAGTCCTACATTGCGTACTTCCTGTTATAATTCGAGTGGGAGCCCCAAAAGGAGTTGAGTCCCCATAGCAGTCCTAGACTGTGTACTTTCCGTTACAAGTATGTACTCACAAAAAGAGAAAGTAAATTCTCTTAAACTGGTTCCAAAAGATACCCAGGACAAAAGCCAGAACCTCAACCAAAGTGGTAGGTTCAGAACACAGAGGACTTACCACCTATGCCCAGAGCTGTTGGGGAGACAACACAGCACAAAAGGCTCATGTAGGTATCTTGTTCAAAACCAATGATGCCACTGGAAATAGGTAGAAAGTCAATTCAGAGCCCATACCTCTGACAGAAAATATGTCAACTTAGAAAAAAATCAACTGCAAAACAAAAGAAGAGCGTTTACTTGGGGTCTTAGAATTGCAATTCTGGGAACACACATTCCAGCAGCAGCTAGAAAAGTGTCCCCTTGAGGAATAAAAAGTCAGGAGTTTTTATTAGCAGAAAGGAGAGCCCAGAACAATTACCTCAGTTGTTTTTTAGGGGGGTTCAATTTATGTTACAGTTTTTGGCTTAGTCAAGAACATCTTGTTGCTACCAGGAAAAGTGTATTTTTGCACAGTCCTTCAGAAAGTCTTTTCTCAGCAAATAACTCCCTTTCAGCAAATGAGCGAGGTCAGCATAGTTTCACATTTTTAACAAGATGGAGTCCAGGGTACAAAATGGAGTCACTGTTGTCAACTCATTTCACAACTAAAATGCCAAATGAAAATGAAACGGTATTTTAAATACATTACAACAATCTCTGATTCTTATAAAAATAACTGTCACAGAAATGAGCATGCCAACTATTTGTTAAGACTCGTTTGCTTTTAATTGTTTTCTGCTGAATGATGAAATGTAGAAAAGAGGAAATGCCATCTGCTAGTTCTTATTTTCAAGAAATGATAATGAGCTGCCCATCACCCCCTCTTCATAGTGCTGCCTCAGCATTAAAATGTACATGACACCAGATTTTCACAGTAAGGAAACAGAGTGTTTAGGATAAAAGAGGGAATGAAGTTGTTTTTTTCTCTCTTCTGTTTGACAGTACTAAGAATATACAAAAAATATATCTAATAAAACAAACACTATTTGATATATATTGAAAATATAAAGATTAAAATAAAATAGTTGGCCAGTTTCCACTTTAACTTATAAAGTGCTTGGAAGTTGTCACTCCCATCCTCACAACAAGAACAAAACTGAGCATAAAATCAAGAACTCTTCTTAGGTTGACTACAAAATTGAGGTCACACAGCACATTGCCACCCCAAACACTGGAGAGACAGATGAATACAGAGAATCACAACTTACTGGGACAGAAGCTACTGGTAGGGACACAAAAATGATAATTTATGAGTCGCTATAGGTTGAGTGTAAATTAGCTTGATAGGTAAAATCTAGGGGCCTAGTCTTGGGGGATGGATCCACACTTTGGTAAGTTTTACTTCCAGAAGCCCAACCAGGTTCTCATGGTAAATTACTATTATCATGTCCAGCTTTCAACAAAAAATTAAAGCCTTGCTAAGTGGCAGGTAAAAAACATGGTCTGAAGAGACAAAGCAAACATCAGAATCAGACTTATAACATGGTAGAGATTTTGCGATTATCAGAGAATTTAAAATCACTATAAGTAATATGCTAAGATTGCCAATGAAAAAAGTGGGCAACATACAAGAACAGATGAGTAATATAAGCAGAAAGATGGAAACTCTGAGAAATAATTAAGAGGAAATGCTAGAAATCAAAAACATTATAACAGAAATGAAGAATGCCTTTGATGAGCTCAAGAGTAGAACGGACACAACCAAGAAAAGAATCAGTGAACATGAATGTATGTCAACAGAAATATACCAAACTGAAGTGCAAAAATAAAAAGGAATGAAAAACAAAAGGAATAGAATATCTATGAATTGTGGGGCAATTAAAAATGATGTAACATAAAGATAATAGGAATAACAGCAGGAGAAGAAAGAAAGGAGCAGAAGAAATATTTGAATAGCTGAAAATTTCAAAAATTAATGACAGATGCCAAACCACAGAGGCAAAAAGCCCAGAGCATACTAAGCAGGATAAACATCAAAAAGTCTACACATAAGCATATCATATTCAAAATGTAGAAAACAACAAAGAGAAAATCTTGAAAGAGGCTGGAGAATAAAAATACCCTATGGAGGAAAAAGGGTAAAAACCATGCAAGGAAGAAGAGAGTGGAGTGAAATATTTAAAGTGTTGAAAAGAAAAAAAACCCCACGAATCTAGAATTCTGTATCCAGCAAAATTATCCTTCAAAAGTGAAGGAGAAATACAGACTTTCTCAAAATAAAAACAAAAACTGAGGGATTTTCTTGCCAGTAAATCTGAATTGCAAGAAATGTTAAGGAAGTTCTTCAGAGAGAAGGAAAATGATAGAGGTCAGAAATTTAGAACTACCTAAAGAAAAGAAAAATGTTAGAGAATGAACACAATGAAGGTAAAGTGAAATCTTTTACTTTTCATATTTTTGGTTGATCTAATAGAAAACTGTTCAAAATATTAATAGCAACAATTTATTGGGTGATTATAGCTTATGGATAAGTGAAACGAATGACAGCAATGTTACAAGAGATGGGAGGGAGGAATTGGGAACACTATGTTATAAGGTGGCTGTACTGCCTATGAAGTGGTAGAGTGTTATTTGATAATAGACTTAGATTATATGTAAATGTATATTGCAAACTACAGGGCAAGTATTAAAAATAAAAATAAGTATAATAGATACGTTAAGAGAAGAGAGAAAGTGGAATCATAAAATGCGTAATTAAAAAGAACTTTGCCCCTTGAAAAATGGCAATTTGTGAATATTCAGATGGCAAGATGCAAACTTCTAAGCTTTGTACGATGTAAATGAGATTGTAATTGAGAAAAAGACAGTTTTTACAATGTCCTCATAATTTAATTCTTTGTAGTCATTTCCATTAGGATCATTTCCATTTCAAATGGTAATGACACTGGCTCAGAGACTACTAAGAAAAGATGCCTTCTGGCTCTCAACTCCACCATAATACTGACTCAGTTTTCTGAGACCCCAAATCTATTCTCAGGTTGAGAAGGTCACGGACATCATCTTTTGAGATATGATGTTGTCATCTGGATTGCATGTGATAGACCATACACAGATCTATTCCTTTTTCTAAATTATAGATCAATTAGGATATTTTAGACAGGACAGAACTAATGGTCTACTCTATACGCCTTGAGTGACTAATGGAAATCTCTCAGTTCCCACTCAGAATTTTCAAGAAAGAATAACACTAAAATGGTGGTGTTGGCCAAAAATACAAACAATATTTTATATCCCCAAGACTCTTCTTATGAACTCTTGCAGCCACTTGTTTTTATTTGAACTATAGTAGTTCTAACTTTAAACTCCTATCATATTTACTTCTGAATGGATCTTTCAGATTTTAGCTGTAATCTCTTTAATTACTATTGAGGGCAAGAGTCATTAATATCCATATCTTCTATTTCAACCAGCATATGCATTTTTATACATAGGTGTTCAATAAATATTTATTGAATGGATGGATAAATTCTCAATCATCTAATCCCAAGAATTATTCAGTGATCCTTACTCTGTAGAAGAAATTGTGATAAAGTGTCAAGTTCAGAGTACCTATGTTTATGGATCTTACAATTAATTGAGAGAAGACAAATAGATATCAAGAGGCAAACACAAAAACAAACTGAAAAGAAGTATGCTACCATACACTCAAAAGCTCTCCTAAGAAGCTAACGCATATTGCTAAATGAAAACTGACAGTCTGATCAGGTCACTCTCTGCATAAAGCCCTTCAATGCTGGCTGATTCCTTTGAGAATATATTCTAAACACAATAACACTGTTTAAAAGACCCAAGACTAGGCCTCTATTTACCTTTACACCTCATTTATGGTTACTCCCCACTTTATTCATTTCATTTATTTATGAATTAATTCAAAAATATTTATTAAGTATCTTTTAAGTGTCAGGCATTATCCTAAACACCACTGATGTAGTTGGTGAAGAACACAGCAAGATTTCTGCTCTCATGAAGCTTATATTCCAGTGTGTGCATGCGGCAAGGGTGGGAGGAGGAAATTGAATGAATGAAATGAAGAAGAGTCAAACTAGTAAATATGTACACAAACAAATGGAGATTCAGATAATGATTAAGAATTGAATGAGGGTAACACAATGTGGACAGAAAGTGACTTCCACGGCTACCCTAGTTTGTGTGTTTGGAGATGGCCTTCCTGATGAGGTATAATTAGATTTGGGACCCAAAAGTAAAAGAGGACAATCATATGAAGGTACAGGGTATGAAGCATTCCAAGCAGCAAAAATTGCCAGTTGGTCAGAATACACTAAAATGAATATTCTTATCTGAAACCAAAGGAGGATGAACACGAGAGTAAAGGGGAAGCATATCCCACAGCTCTAGCACATGGCTTCCTTTCATACTAGTAGTGATTATTAGCATTTACCTACTAAATGTAAATCTTTAATTGGATTTTCTGAAAATTCTGAAAGGAGAAATCTATGCTTGATAGAAAACATAGTAACAGTTTTCTGTGAGCAAATTGAAAGAGATACAGTGATAGAGTATTTTAATCTCTAAGGGCACAGAGATAAAAATGAAAGCTGAAGAGTAGTTGATAGACACATTATGGTTATACGAGATTTTAACACCAAAGTTGTCAATCAGAAAAAGCAGATAGGAGTTTTTGACTCAAGCAAGATGGATTTTGGGTGTATTGAACATATCTGCAGCAGGATGATCTATTGCTGAATTTTGAGTAATATATTGTATGCAATATTCTCACCTGCTTCTGGAAGTTGAAATGTAAACTTGTTTTGAAAATACTTCATAATTAGGAATATATAAGTTGTCCATAGCAAAATCCTTTAAGTCAAATAGGGTGTTAAAAATAATGAGAGAACATTATTTGAAATGTTATTTTGAAAGTTATATGATTAAATTCCTCAGATATTTGAAAATGGAAGAATTATTACAGATTATTATAAGCCTAAAATTTTACTTTCTAAAATTTGTTGGTTAGATTTGTTTTTCCCCGAATGAAGTGGGAAAAGTGTTTGTGTGATGCTCGAGGAAAAACAAGGAAGGTATATGATATATGATTTGGTTATATTAAAAAAGTTTTGATTCCAGCCTTTTCTTATAATTATTACATCTTTATACCTCTTAAGCCAATTTAATGAAAAGCAGCTTTCCTCTTCATTAAGAGAGAATCATATATTACTAAATTGACATTGCAAAATTATTCATAACTCTGAATCCTAAATGAGATTCTTAGTCTAATAATAGAGGATCTTTCATTCAAAAAACAAACAAACAAAAACAAAAAGAAACGTAAACACACGCACAAACACATACAAAAGTACTCCATAGACAGCCTCCTCATTTCTCAATCATTAGTTACACAATCCAGAAACTAGGTTAAACGGGAAAAATTGTTGCATGCAAAAGAGAATATCCTATGATACTATTTATGTTTTAAAACTTCTGTTCAAAATCTTCAAGGTGCAATCCTTTTGTCTTTAGACTTTGAACATAAGGAAAATGTGTATTATTAAGAAATTAGAAAGAACTATGGCAATTAGAAACTGATTAGCAAATGCTGAATCCCAGCCAACAGTGTTTCTAACTAAATACCATTTTTAAGTTCAGCTGTGGGCATGCTGTCAGCACCACTATTGTGACTTCCATTTAAACTCCATTTTTCCAAAGACCAGATGATTTCCTTCACATTCTATTCCAATAAATACAGGTTTGACTATAATTCTTAGCATAGCATTCAGTCACCACATGCAATGAACTTCCATTGTACATTATCATGGCCAAATAGAATGACTGGATGGAGTTCCAAATCCATGATTATTTTATTACTGCTATTTAGACATTTGCAAGCTAAGATCACGGGGAGGGTAATCTAATCATGTATTTAACAGTTCCTGCTGGAGGGCTACTGTTGAAGAAGGGGCTGGTCGTTTCCTTAGACAGAGTTAGCAGCAATCTGCAATTTCCTAAGCACTATTTGCTTTGCCCTCAGCATTACATTGCTATCCACTTCAGTTAGAATACCGTAGATAAAGATCAACCACGTTAATTGTTTTTAACAAAATATTCTGTCTCAAAATGTTTCATTTAGCTATAAACTATATTTACTGATCATTTCCATAGGAAAAACTTCTCCCTCCACTGCAGCTTGACCATCTCCTGCATTATTCAGCAAGCATGTATTAAGCATTTAAGTTCCACTTGAGTATCGCAAGCACTAAGCAAACCATACTTTCAATGAATAGTCCAAACAAGAAATATTGATTAAGTAGTTTCATTAGGCATTGCAATTCTTTTTTCTTGTGCATAAAATTGGCACTTTGAATCTTGAGCTGAAATTGAATTATTTTATTGCTACACCCAATTCTCTGAAACACTGTCCAAACAAGACCTGGAATCTGTATAATACAATTTCATAGCTCAGGCATTTTTCATATTAGTTGTAAATCACTTAAATCTTATCCGCATAGGAGTTTTCAAGGCTGTTAAGTAAGCTGCTCAATTGAAGTGTTTTCCAAACCCTGTCTATATTTTTCACATAATGGTAAACCCTCATTGACCTTAATCTAAGGAAATGGCTGCAATCTGCACAAGAAAAGTGAAAACATGCTAATTTATTAGCTTAATATCTGCTGGTGCAACCATTGCATGCATAAGAGGAGTACTTTAAGCAAAGAACAGTAATAGGAAGCTGCAAATTGAGATGAAGAGAACCCAATAATTTTGTAGAAATTAAGGGTGACTGGATTTCCCCTAATAAAAAAAGAAGATTGATATTCTCTATTAAAACGTTAAGGCCTTGTCCAAGCAAACTGTTGATATTACTTTTTTTCTAAATGTCCTTGTCTGCCTAATTTAGTGGCTTTTCCTAATATAATGGTACAATCAATTTAAAATTATTGATATGCTAAAATATGTTAATGTATTAATTGGCCTAAAATGCCCATCTTAATTAGTTCAAAAATTTCAGAAAAGAATGACAACATGCTAAATGCCCATTAATTGAAAAATGAATAAATAAATTGTGGTGTGCAATGGAATACAATATAAATGGAAATTAACTAAGCATGCTTATACACCAACATAGATAAACCTCATAAGTATAATTTGGAAAAAGCTACACAACTTTTATGATTCTATTTATATAGAGTTCAGAAGTAGATACACCTAATCTTATAATTGTACAAGTCAAGAAAACGATTGTCCTTGAAAGGTGGATAATGATGCCCCAACTGACTAAGACATAGATTTTTAGAAAGCTGAGTTGGGATCCATTTCTGAAAGACCCTAAAATACGGAAAGATGGGAAATTATTAGGCAGAAAATTGAAAGAATTAAAGTGACGCTTTAGGAAAATTAATCTGCAGTAATATGGAACAAATCAGAGAAGGGAGGGACTAGTTATGAGTCCACTGGAATTTGTTGTTAGTGCTGTCAAGTAGATTCCAACTCTTAGTGACCCTGGGGACAGCAGAGTGGAACCCTGCCTGGTCTTTTTGTGTCATCCTCTAACCTTCTGGCGCTGTATCAGACAATGCTCTGCTCCTGTTTATAGCGTTTTCATGGCCAATTTTTTTGGAAGTGTGTGGCCAGGTCCTTCCTCCTAGTCTGTCTTAGTTTGGAAGTGCTGCTGAAACATTTCTATCATGGGTGACCGTGCTGGTATTTTTGAAATAATGGTGACATATATTTCAGCATCATAGCAACACACAGCTGCCACAGTATGACAACCCAAAAATGGGTGGTGTGGTTACCTGAGAGGGAAATGAACCTAGAGCGCCAAATCCTAACCACAAGACCACCAGGGCAGGCTACTGGACTAGTTCACTTGATATGACAGTAGGTTTTGGAAGCAAAGGAATTTTGTGTATGGAAAACCATAGAAGGCTTGGTTACTGAAAGTAAGAATGAAAGGAAAGGAAGGAAACAAAAGAATTTTCTGTTTCAGATCTGAGTCTGTGGAAGAACAGTGATAGTACAGATAACCAATCAGTGAGTTATGAAGCTTTCAATAGACTTCTCTGAGAGCAGGAGATGTAAATATTTAAATCATAAATATCTCTCTTTAAATGCACCTGCCTTTAGAATAAATCTGAAAACAAAACAAAAATGAATCTATTTTCTAACAAAGACGAGCTTTAAAAGTTTTCTCTGATGTTCAGTCTTTACCAATTTCTTTTTTGTGATCATGCATATCAATATTGCAATTAGTTGTTTATTATGTCTTCCTTCTATATGAGCCAGTAATCTTCCCAGAGACCATATTAATAACTCCAATGACTAGCACAGCATAGAAGCTCAATGAATGAAGATGTTGCCTAAGACAAGGGTCATTCTCTCTTACCAAATGAGGGAGGATAAAACATATTTGGGGTCCCGACAACTATCTAGAACCCTATAGCACTCAGGGAAGAAGAAATCTTTCTATTCATCAACTTCCTAACGGAGTCTTCAAAATAACCCCTGAGATACTTGAGAGACTTGCTTATTGCCTTCTGCCTATCTCCCTCAGTTAATGTCTACTGGGTAACATCAAACTGAACTACTGATGAAGTTTCTAAAGTTAAACACATGTCTCTTCATGGAGACTATCAATTTTAAATATTTTTTGTCATGCAAGTTTTCTCCAATAGTCCAAATTTGCCCTGAATAATACACAGAGTTGAAATACTTTCTTATATTTGATAGCTGGCTCTCATTAATCAAAAACACTAATTATTCTGTCTCCTTCAAATTTACTTCTAGCTCAGGAATTGATCTTTCAGTTTATTCACCCCGCAGTAGTTCCAGGAATGAATGATGATTACCTTATCCTTTGCATTCAGAAAAGTAATTTTTGGGACTTTCACTTCAAGTCAACTTTTTAGAAATCCCATATATTTTCCCATGTAAGGAAAGAAGGTGATGTTGTAACCATCCATTTCCAGTGAATTGAATTGTACAGCCTCCATACTATACAAGGTAGTTGGATATATTTAAGGGGTATAATATTTAATTTTTAAAACACATTTCTCAATAAACTGAGAATTCATACCGTAATTTAAGGCTGCATCTTTTTTTTCCTTCAAGCTTGAAAAATGTCCTGTTAAAAGACTTCTGCCTTCTCAAAATTTAACTACCTCCATTTCTTTTACATGTACTCCTGCGATACAAGGAAGACGGTCTTCTAGCAAAGACGTTTTGGTAGAGATGAATTTAAATACCAGTTTTTCAGTGCTCAGATGTTGAGAGCATATATATTTATGATTGTTATATTATTTTGATGTATTGACCGCTTTATTGTTATATAATGACCTTCTAATGACTCATTACTATTTTTGGCTTAAAGTCTATTTCGTCTGATTTAAGGATGGCTACACCTGCTTTCTTTTGGTTACCATTTGCCCGGAGTATCATTTTCCACCCCTTCACTTTGAGCCTATGTTTGTCTTTGGAGCTGTGATGATTCTCCTGAAGGCAGCATATAGTTGGGTTTTGTTTTGTAATCCACCTAACCACTCTGTGCCTTTTGATTGGTGAGTTCAATCCATTCATGTTTAGGGTGATTATTGATATAGGAGGACTTACTACTGCCATTTTATCTTTTGTTTTCTGGTTGTTTTCTATCTCCGTTGTTTTTCTCCATGTTTCTGTTTACTTTTTTAGGTTGGTGGTTTTCTATGATGATTTTCTCAGTTTCCCTTTTTGTTATGTTTCATGTCTTTGCTCTAGATTTTTGTTTTGTGGTTCCTGTGAAGCTTGTATAAAACATCTCATAGATAAAACAGTCTCTTTTCTGCTGACAGCAACTTATCTTCTTTTGCCTATACAGGCTCTGTCATTTCCCTCCTTCCCTTTTACATTTTTGTTGTCGTGAATTATGCTGTGAGTTTGCTGCCAAATTGTGGTAGCTATAGTTATTTATAATGCTTTTTTCCTTTAACTTTTATGCTATAATTGTTTAACACTCTATTCTAGAAGAGTAATCATTTTCTAATTCTGTCTATTTATCACCTTTACTCAAGGTTTAGTGTACTTTCTTTGTCTTTTTGGTTCAACTGGAAGAGCTCCTTTCAACATTTCTTGTGAGGCGGGTATAATGGTGGTGAATTCCCTCAGCATTTGTTTGTCTGGGAAAGCCTTTATTTCCCTTCATATCTCAAGGATAACTTCACTGGATAGAGTATTCTTGGTTGGCAATTTTCATCTTTCAGTACTTTTAAAGTCATTCCACTCTCTCCTAGCGTATAGAGTTTCTGCTGAGAAATGTGCTAAAAGTCTAATGGGGGTTCCTTTGTAGGTTACTTTCTTTTTTTTTCCTGGATACCTTTAAGATTCTTTCTTTATCATTACTTTTGACAGCCTCATCATCATGTGTCTTGGAGACGGTCTTTTTGCATTGAGATAGTAAGGTGATCTAGTAGTTTTCTGGACTTGAAGTCGTTTTTTCCCCAGGTTTGGGAAGTTCTCAGTTATTATTTCTTTAAATAACCTCTCTGCCCCCTCCTTCATCTCTTCTCCTTCTGGTAAATACTGGTTTTTCAGCTGGGTTCATCAAGGGATAAATTTCTAAACTACAAAATGCTACATTTAGTAACTTACCTTTTTTGGACTGTGGTCTACTATCCTGACAAATTCAAGAGCTTTTCAGGTATGAAATAACATATATATTTTCCCTGGAATTGTGTATATCATCCTTCAGTTACCTAGGATCAACTTGACTTCATTGTGGGCTTATATTTGAAATATATTCTTTAGTTGACACTAGGGGAAGAAGACAATTCCTCTACCCTCTAGGTCTTTCTGGCTAGTCTAAGAATTAAATTGACATGAGAGAGAATAAGAGGAGAAAATCAAACAAGTTTAATAACATGTACACATGGGAGAAACCCGGGAAAACTGAGTAACTTGCTAGAATGGCTGCAGCTGCCACCTTAAATACCATCTTCAGCTAAAGACAAAGGAGGATGTTGGGTGTAGTAGTTTGGGACTTCAAAGGGGAAGAAGGCAATTTACATGGAGATGCAAGCGCAAATGTTTGATAAACAAGTGTTTTCTGGGCCATCTGTAGACAATGTGACCCGAGAGACAGAACTCTGATAAAAATGGGCTTGCTAGTGCCTTTCTGTCTATCACACCTATTTTACATTATACTACAGTTATCTTATGGTATTAGCTCCTTCCTGGAACAGGCCTTCTATCTTAAATTCTTTTAGGTAGTTAGGTTGAAGGTCAAAGTTTCTTTCAGAGCCTTTTGTTCTTAAAAATAATCAAGCCAAGGAGACACATTTTGGGGTGGCCAATTCTGATCCCCCACAACACAGTATTCTTTGGAAATTTGAAATCCAGGACTGACGGTACTTTTCTGAAGCTCCATCCTGGGAAATATCAGTAGAGAAGATTATTTCTATGTAGGCCATTTCTCTAGGGCTAACTGTCTAAATCAGTGGGAAATACCTGGTCAGAGAAATTTTTCCTTACAATTATATAGTTTTAAATGATAGCCCTAGGGACAAATCTAGAGGGACTTTCACTTGCACTTCTGACCACTTAATAATCAGACTTTTATTATCTATCTACACTTCTTTTTATTCAGCAAATATGTACTGTACTCCTACAATTTTTAAAGCTCTTTTTAGTAACTAAGAATCCACATATATCTCAGATGTAGTCCCTGCCTTTGCCTCTTCGCTCTTTGCAAAAATTTTTAATAATTTTTTTCTTATACTGAAAGGAAAATGAACTGACTTTATGTTTAAAAATGGGGGCCAGCCCCATGGCGTAGTGGTTAAGTTTGGTACACTCCACTTCAGCGGCATGGGTTTGTGGGTTCAGATCCCAGGCATGGACCTACACCACTTGTAAGCCATGCTGTGGTGGCAAACCACATAAAAAATAGAAGAAGATTGGCACAGATGTTAGCTCTGGGCCAATTTTCCTAAAGCAAAAAAGGAGGAAGTTTGGCAACAGATGTTAGCTCACAGCAAATCTTCCCCAGCACACACACAAAAAGGAATAAAATAGTAATTTTATCTTCAAAATGCAATTTATTTTTTTTGATAAAATACATATAATGTAAAATTTCCATCTTAACTATTTTTAAGTGTGACATTCAGTAGTATTAAATACATTCACACTGTTGTGCAACCACCTCCAGAACTCTTGCAAAACTGAAGCTCTACACCCATTAAACAATGATTTCCCATTCTCCCCACCTCCAGCCCCTGGCAACCACCATTCTACTTTCTGTCTTTATGAATTTGCCTTCTCTAGGTATCTCATACACGTGGAATCATACGGTATTTTTCCCTTTGTGACTGGCTTATTTCGCTTAGCGTAATGTCCTCAACGTTCATCTGTGTTGTAGCATGTGTCACACCAAATGCAGTTTCTTCTTGCCTTTTATTTTACTTCTAGTCATACTTATATACATTATACATTTTTCACATAAAGATTTTGCTTTCTGCTTTATTCACTTAACCTTACAAGTATTTTTTTTAGGTTTAAAAATGTCCTGGAGAGCAAGAGATGTTTCCCTTAAAAAAAAAGTTTTGAAAGTATAATTTTAAATGATTGCATATATAATTTTACAGTATATGAGTTGGTTATTTTTCCCCACAATTTTCCTTTTGCTTATTTACTTTGAACTCAGCTTGATTCTATGACTTTTAATTGGGGAGATCAATTTGTGCAGATACTAGCATAAAGAAGTTTTTAGCATATGTTTATCTATTGACTCATTATTTTATTCAAAACAGACTTGACATAGAATATATACTATGTGTCAAGCACTTGCAAGGAACTAGAAATACAATGCTAGGAAATAATATAAAACACACAGTTCCTGCTCTCATTGAGATTACAGTTTTATAAGGGAGACTGATACATCAAATAATTATTTGAACAAATCTGAAAGTGTAGTTATGGCAAGGGTTAAAAGTAAAAGTAAATTAATGTATAAGTCTATAGAGAGTTATAATAATCGCCAAGATCAGAGAAAGCTTCCTTGAGGAAGTGAGACTTCAGCTGATATTTAAAGAATGAGTAGGAGTTAGTTAGATGAAAGGGATAAGAAGGAATGTTTCGAGCAGAGGAAATAGCATGTGCAAAGACCTCTGGTGAAAGGAGTAGATGAGTAAAAAGAACTGAAAGTAGGTTGGCATGTCAAGAGAGCAGAGCATGGTGTTGGAAGGCTAGAGAGATAAGGAGGGCCCAACCACACTGCAGGCTTTTTGACCATGGAAAACCACTGAAGGGTTTTAAGTAAAAGGTTCAGATTTTAAATTTATGCTGAGGGAAGTTCCTACTGTTTAAGGGGCAGAGAATGGATTGGAGGGCAGCCAGAGAGAATGCAGAAAGTTTCATTAGAAAGCTATTTTTGTAGTCCAGAATAGAGGTGATTGGCACTTCTGTTGATGATAGTGACAATAAAGATGGAGAAAAGTGGACAGAGATAAAAATTCATAACATTTTCAACTGGAGAGTGGGGGAGAGGGAGGTGCCCAGATTGATTCTTTGGATTCTGCATTGCGTAACTGGCTGGATGATGGTGGTGTTTGCAGGAAGAACTTGGATTAAGTTCTTGGGGAGGAAGATCATAGGTCTAGTATAGGACATATTGAGTTTTAGCTGTCTTTGAGACATCCGATAAGAGATGGCAAAAAATGCAGTTGGCTATGAAGGTCTGAAGCTCGGACATATGGTGTTATCTTAACGATTACTGGTTTTTGTTTTCTTATTGTTTTATGGCCACTGCTGTTTTGCCGTGTAGGCTATTTGGTTTATATTATCATTTACAGTGACTTAGAGCAGCGGTTAGCAAGCTTTTTCTAAAAGGGCCAGTTAATAAATATTTTAGGCTTGTGGGACATATGGTCACAGTACAAATACTCAACTCTGTCCTTGTAGCAGCGAAAACAAACACAGGCATGTGTAAATGAATGGGTAAGACTGTGCTCCAATAAAATCTCATTTACAAAAACAAGCAGCCACTGTTGAACTGTAGTTTGCTGAACGTATATTTAGAAAAGTTACCACACTTTAAATTATTTGAGACACCCGAGTTTATGCCAACATCTCTATTGACACACCTGACCTATAATTCTCAAAGTGTAGTTCTTAGACCAGCAGTCTCACCATCTTATTAGAAATGCAAATTTTCCAGCTTATTTAGAGTTCCTGAAACAGGAACTCTGGGGATGGAGACCAGCAATCTGATTTTAACAAGTTTTCCAGGTGATTCTGACACACACTAAAATCTGAGACCCACTATAGTAGAAAAGTGGTTCTCAACCCTGGCTACATATTAGAAATACTTGGGAGGTTTTCAAAAAATTGGAATCCCAGAATATGACCTAGAATAATTAAGTATTGTGGATGAAGGCCAGCAAATATCATTAGATTTAGAATGTTCTCAGGTGATTCTCATATGCTGCCAGCATTTAAGAGCCATTAATTTCATAGGAATATCCTAGACTATATTGAAAGCAATCAATTTCTCCTGAAATTTTACTAAATTTCAGTATCACCTAAATCTCAATGCACTTAAAGTAGTAATATCAGAAGAATTAAAAGTTTAAATAGAAATAGGCATCCTGATTTGACAATTGTGTGTTAAATTCATTGCATAGGAAATGGTTTAGTTTAAATAAATAGATTATAGACAAGTTGAAACTAATCAATAGGCCATCCTATAATTTGTTTTTGCTTTGTTTTGGTTTTAATAAGTTCTATAAATCCCTTAAAATTCTGCCAAAATTTGGAAGAAACTTAAAATTCTCCTTCTTAAGTCATTTGAAATTTATTAGGGGATGATTTCTTTTTTTAAACTTTATCTTAAAAAACTGGATTGTAGAAGATATAAATTATATGCTTTGGCCTCATCCATCACAAAATCTTGCATGCTTTTGTATGGATATGCCATACATATCAAAGTTTGACTTTTAAAAAAATGCAGACGTGTAGTCATTATTTATGATTGCACGACTTATGTAATTCAACTATTCAGTCCTATCACTCAAGTATGCTGACACCTAATTAAATATGATCTCAACAGTGGAGACTTAGCATTCATTTTCCTTAAATTGTCTGCTTTAAGGAAAACACTAAAGTTTCAATACTAGATATCTTGTTTCCTTGAATTTGTGAAACGAAAAGCTCTCAGCATATTTATAGCTAATAAGATGCTGAACAGACGTATTCCACATGGATCCAGTCATTTCTCTCATTTGAAAGCCAACATTTTTGATATTAACAAAGAGTTTCAATAAATATCATGTTATTCAGAACACATTACAAACACTTGTTTTGTTTCCAGAAAAAAAAATTAGAGACTTTGATTTAAATCCCATTGATTTTTATGGGAAAAAGATTTCAGATCTGTGGCACTCTCCACGTCAAAGTGGCTCTAAGTGTTATCAGTTCCATTTGAAGCTTCTGCTACAATAATGATGGTTTGTGTAAGTCATTCAGAACTCCCAAACTGCCAGATTTTATTTCACTTTAATATTTATTTATCTCAATTGAGTTTTAGGGATTCGTGGAAAATTGCAGACAAACAGTGAAATATGAAGCGTTATAGATAAATGGTCGAAGAACGGCAACGTGTAATAAATTGAGGGATGTGTTGGAGGAAATGTGTTAATAAAACACTTCAGATTAACTGCATCATCTTCATCCAGACCAAAGGGAGGCATTCAAGGACAAACAAGTTTCTCTGCCAGAAACAATGACATTATCAAGGTAAGATTCTTGTTAAAATCATTCGGATCATGTAAAATCCAGGGCATAAAGGAGCCAACATAAAATTGATCAATTTTACTTATATTTCTCCAGCCATGACAAATAACAATACCCTTTGGGTTAATCCCTTGAGACTTGGTTGTATGGCATGATTTTTAGGTATACAACCTAAATGCTCACCATTTTTTTTTAAATGGATACCACAATTGCAGCCACAGTTTCCACTTCTATTTCTACTACCCACTAATATTCTTAAACAACTTCAAAAAGTGTGAAAAGACTATGTTAAGAGAGTGAGGGGGTGTCATGTTAAAAAAAGTACAATCATGCTATACTGTTGTTTTTGTTCCTTTATGCTTCTTGTAGAAATCTACAACAGTGATTTTTTTTAAGCCAGAAAAAACATTTTATCAAGTCCAGTCATCTCGTGTTTACTTCTAATTCAATTCCATACCTACATCTGTGGTTTTAAACGTATACTGTACATCAAAATCACTCTCTGATTCAGTAGGTCTGGAATAGAGCCCAATAATTTGCATTCCTAAGAAGCTGTCAGGTAATTTTGATGCAGCTTCCAGATCTCTCATTAGGAACCACTAACATATGTCATCAATAAGCAAGGAATAGCCCAATTAATTTTACTCACTAGGACAAAATTTACAACTGATTTCATTTAAGAGTGTGGCTAATCTAGGGTCATAAAATCTGGGTTTAGTCTTGGCTCTGAGAAACTGAACATACCAATGGACAATTGCTTGACCACATGTGAAAATAAAACTCTGACTTGCAATCTCTCCAACAACCAGCTCAGGAAGCAAAACCGTGACTTCCGCATTTACCATTTCAAGAAGCCAACACAACCTCAGAAGTAATCAGCCCAGAATGGTTAGGACTTAGTCAATGACTGCCACCTTCCTTCTTTTTGGCACTGTATCCAACTAATGACCAACAGAGAAAGCCAATAATGCTCCCTAAACCAATCACACAAGACGCATAGCTTCCAGTTAGTCTACCTCCAGCTTCCCCATACCAGCAACCTCCAATAATCAGGGCCCACCTAAAGCCTTTCCTTTTTTTCACTATAAAGTCTTCTCACTCCCCAGCCCGCTTTTGAGTCTCTGCCAAACACAAGTGATGGCAGCTGACTTCCTTGATATCGCACAATCTCAATAAATAGCCTCCAATTGTTTTCATTTGTGTGGTCCTTGTATATTTCTATACCTCCACCAATTACTAGTTGTTTGACTTTGGATGACAGTTAAATTATCTATGCCTCAGTTTTTTCATATATAGAACTAAAGTAACAATAGTATTCATAAATGATTGCAATTTTACTCATATTTTTAATTCTATTTAATTTATCAGCTTTATAGAGGATCACTAAAAAACAATATTCCTTGTTATAATATATCTGTGTTTTTGTAAGATTATGTTGAAAAAATAAAACCTATGAAGAAACAGAACCTAGATGACAAATTCTCCCTTGAAATCTATGAAATGTATGCCAGGACATTATTTAATAAACTTGTAAGCATTCTGTCACAGAACAAATATAACTCACCAAACCAAAGTTGTTTCTATTTTTGTAATAGTTGCCGAGAAACTCAGAACTATTACTGTTTCCGTATTTCTTTAAGGCATATTTTAGTTGTTTTGTCAGTGTCATTATTTGATAAGCTACTTCAAATTACTTTTGAGACAGGCAAAGTAAAAACCAAGGTGCGTATATATATATATATATACTTTTTAAAAAGAATTTTAATTACATAAGAAATGCATCTTAAAAAAATAAACCATACAGGTAAGAATAAAGTCCTTTTTACTACCACCTCAAATCCTCATATGTTTTCTAGAGGTGATCACCAATATTAGTTTGGTGTATAAACTTCCTAAATCTGTTCTATGAATTTATAAACATACCTGTATTGTTGAGGTCTTTTTACCAACATATCTCATTTGCTCCTTGGAAAAATCACACTTGCCTTAATATTCTGTTCTTTTCTAATTAATATTTTCAGTCAGTAAGTATACTATTTACTGAGATTTTTAACTTGAGTTTATGAATTATCTAGAGCTATGCCATTTTAACTAGCACAAGATTATTTGAAAAGTCTAGTTAGAAAATATCGCTGATCCAGACTGCTATGGAAATACTGCTCCACAGAGAGGTTTGAGCCCAATCTATCTGATATTTTTTTCTATAGGTGCAAAGATGATATAGGGACTGATTTTTGCCCTGTAGGGCCACTAGAGAAATTATTAGGAAGAAGAATGCATACTAGAGGAGCATGAGAAACCACAAATGGTCCCTGACTTGAGTACAAATTAACGTGTCAGTCACTTAGCAAAACACCTATGAAAATAACGGCTATTTATTAGCACTATTCCTAGCTTTCGAGGTACTTATTAATCT
Organism: Ceratotherium simum simum; assembly: GCF_057802395.1. NCBI lineage: Eukaryota > Metazoa > Chordata > Mammalia > Perissodactyla > Rhinocerotidae > Ceratotherium > Ceratotherium simum. The sequence goes on along the minus strand of NC_141910.1, from coordinate 32,307,234 downwards.
TTTTATCAATCTCATCTTATAGATAAGCCAACTGAGATCTAGAGAAATTGAGTGAACTCCCCAAGCTTACACAGCTGGTGAACAGCAGATGGGATGTGAACACAAAATATCCACATTCAGAAACTAAACTCTTCTACATACTACTGCTTCTCAAGGATAATAAATATTCTTCCCAAAATGAATACCATCAAGAAAAATGAAAAGCCATATATAAAACATTGAGAAAAGCAGGGAGAATCTTCACCCTTCCCCCAGAAAACCACCATTTTTGTGCGGCTGGGGAATATCACCCTTTTTCTCAGTAGCTTTGCAGTGGATTTTAGATCGTATTTCCATAGTTAACAGGACAACAGTTTCCTCCCCCTTTCTCCTGACTATGTAATACAGACTGGCAGCTGTAGAGTTTCAAAAAAGCATTCTTTTTTAATCTGACTCATAAAATACATGGTAATCTGCATGAAAATGAGCAGGACTGAATATGAAACACTCTTAGGCAAAAGATGGCAGGCATAACTGAAAAAGCCCTCTCAATGCAGTCTGAGTTTAACATTAATTTTCTTATTAGCTCCAGAAGGGCAGGCTGATTTTCCACAGGTGTAAGCAATGCACATAATTAATGCCACACCTCAGATGTCCTAGAAAGATCACTGGCCAGCGTTAACTGTATACGTGCTAGGCTGAAATCGGATCATATCTGATATTCAGTTTTGAAGTTACAGTTAGGAATGATGTGATTCATATACGCATTTGAAAGATGTTATCATTTCCTTTTGCTTTTAAAAACAGCTTTAGAAAGTCAACATAGCATTCTCTTGGGGAAAAAGAAAAAGCTCTCATTAATCCATAAACAGGAATCGTGTAGACTGTTAAAGCTGCAGTGAATGTGAATAAAATTGGGCTGAATAATGACATTTAAAGTAAAACAGAAAGATCTACAATTTATTTGCCTTTGCTGAGCACTGAATGCACAGTTAAATTGCAGTTATTTGGAACACAGGGTCTTTTCAAAGACAATTGTTTGGCATCGAAACCATTTCCAGACTTGAATTATGTGCATCAAAGATACTTTCTATTTTCTGTACGAAGAATGGATTCAAGCCACAGTTGTTCAGAAGGCAAAACGGCTCCTAAGTGCCAAGTTCAATTTCCAACATTGTGCTAAATAGAACAAAAGAGACCCAACTAGAATTTCACCTGTTTTAGCGACCTTGCAGAAGACCTATTTACAGCTTTGAACATTATGATTTCTCTCTTCTATTACTTTCTCCATATTATTTCATCCACCCTGACTTCTTCTGCAGGAAGCTGATATGCCAAAATTCAGGAGAAAAAAACCCGATTCCAGTAGGTTGATCTGAAATCAATGGAGACCCAAGTGGTTTGCTTTCTGATTATCTTTAAGGAGAGCTCTAGCCTTTGTTCAAATGAGATTCTCAAAGGAGCCATTGTGATTGGCCAGGTCCATGGTAAAGTGAAACCTTGTAATTCTTCTTATTCCTGAACTATCCCTTTGCAGGTAAGGATATGATGATGAAATTACTGACCAACCAATTGGGAATAGTTTTCTATTACTGGGAACAGATTAGTGTTGTTCCAGCTAAATGTGGACAAAAGGAAATCGTTACAAAATGGCTGATTGGGGCATGGTAAATTCTATGACTGCAAAATAGGGAAAAACTGATTGAACTACATGAGGATCAAAGCCATAGTTTTTTTTCTCATCTGAGTCACTCTGTTACAAAAACTGATTAAGCTAGTCAGTTACAAATAACCACTAAAAATGATAAATTTTATTTATCTGAGGTCTTCAATGATTTTATTTACATCATCTCCTTAATTTCTTTGCTTAAGTAATAATTTTTGTATGGTGTTAATACTTTTATAAGAGATTCATTGATTTATGCATTCATTAAAAAAATATTTATTGAGACAATTCTTGTCTGCCAGAAAGTGTTCTATACGCTAGCAATAGAGAAATAAGCAAAATAGTAATAAGTGCTAAAAAGAAAATGAAACAGGGTATGGAAAACAGAGAGTCATGTGGGCAGGGCTATTTCAGATTAGTGTCAGGGAACTCTTTTCTGAAGAAGTCACATGAATATTGTGATCCTTCAATAGAAAACATATTTCATAGAGAAGGAACAGTAAGTTCAAAGTACCTGTCATGGGAATGAGCTCATATATTTGGGGGAATTAAAAGGACAGAGGGCCTAGGATATAGCGGGAAAGTGTAGAAAGAGAGGAGATTAGGTTGTATAGGTTTTCTGGGGCAAAATCTCATATGACATTGTAAACTTTGGGGAGAAGTTTGAATTGTATCCTAAGTGCAATGAGAAGGCACTTAGGGAAGTGACATGATTTGAGTTATATATTCAAAACATCACTCTGGTTACTGATTACAGACTCGACTTTGGGGTGGGGAGACAAGCATGAAAGCAATGACACCAATTAGGAGGCAAATAAAGTACAGACTTCTCTTCTGATTCTTTCTATCTCTTCAGTGAAATGAAAGCAAAACATGGGGTTACTAGTGGGAAGGAGGGGGGTTGTTGGAGGTGTAAGGAGAGAGGAAAAGGTATGAAGTAGTCATTTGGGAAAGTGGGAGGGTGAGCTGACCAAGGAATTGGAGTAGATCTACAATCCATGCCAAGGAGGGGTAAGAATAGAGGTTGTAAAATTAAAGGGATTTGAGTCAGTTCATCCAATTCATTCAGTAGTGGAGAAAAACAGAGAAACTAACAACAGCAAATTTCTTTTTGAAACTCTTGTCTCCTGAATTACTAAGCCTTTCATATTTCCTCTCCTTTCCTCTGTTCCTCTCCAAGATGACGTCAAAATGTGTAGGGTTAAGCCCTACCCAGCCATGTGCGGAAGCAAAAAGGTAGGGCCCTAGCTCTATTCTGTGTTGGGTTGGTGGCCACAGAAGTGCCATCTTCTTTTTGAGTGTTTTGATGGTACTCACTTTTGAGTGCCTAGACCTGACTAGAGGGCCCTGGTGAAACACTCGTGCTCAGTGGCCTATTGCTTCCATGTCAGGCCCCTGCTAGTCCACTGCTCTCTCAGCCACTCTGCATTCTCTTGCTAGAACTAGGGTTCGCATGAACCTGTTAGTCTCATGGTATAGTGAGTCAGGGATCCTGCCTCAAGCTCATTTATCAAGCTGCCTCCTACAAAAATTTCAGTTCTGTTGCTTCTGAGACATTTTTGTCGTGGAGCATATCCAAAAGCTGAGAGTCTCCAAGGATATGCAGCTCGCTCACACTGTGTCTGAAAAAGCAGGCTACTGTCTTCACTTTACTTTGACTCACCTATATTTATGTAAATATTTCTAAGCCCTGCTCTCCCAAGGTGCCGTCTTATGGAAGAGTGATGGTGTGAGGGGTAACAGCCGGTAGCAAGAACGCTGGCATTTTATCTAATCACTCTTCTTCTTCTGCAAGCCAGCCTAAAGTAAAACTCAATTTTTTAGTCCACCAGATTGGTCCCTTGGAATGTTAATGGAATTACAAAATTTTAGAAGCCTTTTTTTCTCTAAACAAACAAGCACAAAAGTAGCTTTCAAGACTCTTGTTAAAGATATTTAGAAAACCTGCTTTGAACTCTGAGCCGGTCAGTACTCTTTTTTTCCATGAGCATAAGGCTTGAAGATGGAAACATACAAGAAATCATGATTTCAGTAGGAAATAAAAATACATTGTTTTTTACCCCAAAATTTTATCCCTCTGGCAAGGATATAAAAATTAAGATTTTTTTTTCCCCCCGCCTAAGTGGTAAAATGAGAAGGAAACTGGGAAAGAGCTTCTATTTCTCTCACCAGGATTTTTTTTGGCTTGATGGCCAAAGAAAGCTTATTTAATTATTCACAGTTGCTGATTAAATAAGTACTTTAAATTTATATACTTGTGTCCAAAACAGAAATAGGAAGAATTGAGTATTTTGTAAATGAGACTCAAGGGTTAAATATATTAAAAAAAAAAAAAAAAGCATAATGAGCATTAAATGAGACACCATGCAGTACAGCAGCCCAGGCTTCTGAATCAGTGAACTTTCCATATTCCAGCCCTGTAGATTATTAGCTCTGTAAATTTCAGCAAGTTGCTTCACTTTTCTTGACAATAGTTTGTACAACTCGGAGAACCCACTGTGATGTTGTAAAGATTAAATGAGATAAGTGGAAGTTGCTGCTGCTAGTGTTGCTGTTGTTGTCATTATTATTAGTTTGTTATAATTTAAAACACCCAATCTACTATCAAAGACTTTGAAAGTTAATAATGTAAATAAGACAAACATTTAGTCAACACATCAGTCTGGAATAAAATATCCACTATATGAGATAGAAGAGTTGATGGAGAAAAGAGTTCTAGACTTTCTCATGAACATGTTAAAAGATACAGTCTGATCAGAGACACAAACGTAATAAACAATCCTCGATGTGTTTACACAGAACTAGTAAAAGCCTTTCACAGAAGACTATAAACTGATGTCAAATCCATAAGGTTGCCAGACGTACTCTTCTTCATACAAGGAAGCATACAAGCTCTGTGTTTCACCTGCAGCCCATTCGTCCCCTTAAATAGAAAGTCAGGGAGCTACTGCTTTCAGACATGTGTACCTTGGTCAGAAGTTTTAGAGTGTAATTATCTTTGTGTATGAGGGCTGTGATTATGTGGCATACCCTTAATGACTCTCCTTCCTCATTACTGTTAACCCCAATCCTCTATGACTTGGACCTTTGTAAATAAGTCCAACCAGCATCAAAAATCTTTCTAACAAATATTCCCTTCCTGAATTCACATAGCTTTCATTTTGGTATTCAGCCGTGTACTGAAACATATTTGTGTTCCATGGGAATGTATCCTGTTATTCCACTTATATGGAATGTTATCTTTTAATGATCTCTGTCTTTCAGAGTATATATCTAAGAGCTGAGTACCTAGAATGATCCAAATATATTTTATTGAATGGGCTTTATTGAACCATTATTAATTTCTTTATAATCTATACATGATCTAAATATCATCTGAATTCTCTGCATTAGTGTTTTACCTATAATTTTCCAGTTAGAAAGAGAACATGCTGTAGACCAATTCAGTTTTGTTTTGTTTCATTTTGCCTTGAGTTCTTTCTTTACCTCTATAAGAGATCCAAACATAATTAATTTATGAGCACTAGGCTTGGGGTTTGATTATTTTAAAGCAGATCAGCAATATGTCTGCACTGAAACCACAGCTGCTATAGCTACGCATTTGCATCTGGACTTGTTGTCTCGTCCAAACTAAATTTGCTGCACCATCAGGCTCATTTGAAATCTCAGTTCTGTGGGTGTTGGTACTCAAATTCAAGTCACTTGAATAATCTTAACATGACTGAAAAAAAAAAAAAGGACAAAACTCTTTTACATGTTTCCATGTAGTCCGCAATAAGGTAAATACATAATTTAAATGTTGTTCTATGACAAGTACAAGCATGCTCTTGTTCACTTCAAGTTAAACATCTAAGTGCCAAGGTGATTAATTATCCTTCCCATGCTGATTATGACTATGATATGTTTCAGAGAACTTCAGGCTTAAAATGGTTTCTTTATGCATGGGCTACTCGGTTTTTATATTTACATTCAACATGTTTAGTTAAACATAAAAAATTTTATTTTCAAATTGTGAACATTCAATACACTAACAGATGTTCTTCAACATATGAAGTAGAGTGATACAAAGAAAACACACACACAAATACATACTTGCATGTGCACGCACGCGCGCACACTCACACTACTCATATTCTCCTAGCGTAATAATGGAACAAATTAAAGAAATTATAATTTTCCTTAAATATGCCCCAAGTCATCATCCCACTCTTCAACTGAACACAGTATTCTCCAATGTGTTATGTCCAGCAAACAGCATAGTAAGACTATCTGTTCCCAACTAAAAATCAGGGAGTATTATTGGATTCTTCTGTGCATATCATATTTTAACAAAAATATTGACACATTAAAACAGTGTTGACACACTGGAGCACATTTAGAGGAGACCAGTCAGGGCAAGGACCTGATGGAAAGAGTTGAGACCTGGGCTTGTTTACGGGAAAAAAGAAGACTGAGTAGGGACATGATAGCTGTCTTCGTATATTTGAAAAGTTGTTGTATGAAAAAGTAATTTATCTGGTTTTATTTGAATCTGAAGGAAAATCTAGAACAAACAGGTAAGTGTTAGAATAAGGTAGACTTGGAGTAAAAATAATAAATGTCTTTGTAGACAGAGCTGTCTGATACTGCAACGTATGAAAAGACACTGAGTTTCTTGACAGTGGTAGCATTCAAATTTTGGCTGTAGGAAATATTGTAAAGTATATCTAAACATCCTAATGGTGAGTTGGCTAAGATGTTCCCTAATGTCTCAAGTGACCTTGAAATTTGCTTATTTAGCATGGAACTGCTTAGCTTGTTTGGTAACAGCCTAAAATATTGCTCCCGACTGTAGTAGTATTACTATTTTAACCCAAACATATTTATTGACCAATTATCCCCTTTGGTCTGGAATAGACCAAGTTTACACCTGTTCTTTCAGCATAATTATTAATAGTGCCCATTTTCACCTTAAATATTGTCATAGTTTGAACAAAAATCACATTGTTACACTAATTATATTGGCCATTCTTTCAAAGAGTTTAAAACATCAGTATTCAAGAAATATGGTAGATATTTCTTTTATATCCCCTAATATCTACCAGGGTAATAAACAATGGATATATTTAACACAATAAATTAATCAATAATTCCATTAATATAAAAATAACAATCTAAAAAAACAAAACAAATGAACAAACAAAACAGAAACAGACTCATAGACACAGAGAACAAATTGGTGGTTGCCAGAAGGAGTTGGGGGGTGGGGGGAAGGGCAAAATAGGTGAAGGAGATAAAAGGTACAAACTTCCAGTCATAAAATAAATGTCATGGGGATGTAGTGTACAGCATAGGGAATGTAGTCAACGATATTGTAATACCTTTGTATAATGACAGATAAGGTTGCTAGTCTTATCAGTTACATTTTATAATGTAAATAAATGTTGAGTCACTTATGTTATACACCTGAAACTAATACAATATTGCATGTCAACTGTATGTCAACTATACTTCAATTAAAAAAATAACATGCCGTATATTTTCATACTGCTACCTAAGGGAAATAATGCTATTGAAGCTAATTCTTTTAAAATCTCAAGGTATTATTTAATTTCTTTAAAAAATTTAATATACATAAACTTCTCTGGAAAATGCTCAGGAAAAGAGAAAAAGAGGTAATATTTTACTTCTAAAATAAGAAAATTTGGAAAGTACTTTAGAAGAATGCCCTGTAAAATATTCTGACTAGAAAGAGCTTTTAGATGAATGTATAGAGAAATGAACACCTTTTCATCCAAGAGTTTCCATTTTTATCACGCTGCTTCAGGGTTTAAGATTTATTTAGTCTTTACACCAGATGTACTTATAAACAGCTGACTAAACAATCTTCACTTCTACCATAACATCTTCATTCATATCCCTATGGTATAATTTTAGCATTAATAATGTAGAAGAAAGTTGAAGTTTGATTTAGAAAGCATGGTTGATTGAAGTATCAATTCCCAAAAGGAACTATGGGATCATTTGATGATATTAAAAGTCAAATTGGCTTAATAAACTGCTAGAATAAAATTTAGAAAGGCAATTTTTTAAGTAAAATAAAGAACTATTTTATTCTGCACAAGATTTCTGATACAGTAAAATCAGATATTTGAGGTTTTATTTATATGATATCTGTGAGGCATGCCCTTTCAAGACATTATATTTGTCTTTATGAAAAATTATAATAGAGTAATGATAAACAAGAGAGACCTACCTTCTTTTTTTTTTTTTAATTTTTTTCTTTTTTTGGCGAGGAAGATCAGCCATGAGCTAACATCTGTTGCCAATCCTCCTCTTTTTGCTGAGGAAGATTGGCCCTGGACTAACATCCGTGCCCATCTTCATCTGCTTTATATGTGGGACGCACAGCATGGCTTGATAAGTGGTGCATAGTTTCACGCCTGGGATCAGAACCTGTGAACCCTGGGCCATCGAAGCAGAGCATGCGAACAACCGCTACGCTACCGGGCCAGCCCTGAGACCTACCTTCTTTAAAAAGTCTTCATGGAATAATCATATCAATTCTGCTCACCTTTGATTTAGTCATTGAACAATATTTATTGTGTGTCCTCCACGTGCCTGGCAGTGTTCTATGTGAAGTAATAGCTGAATATTTTGTGCCATGCAATGTTATAAGTAATTTATATACATCAATTCTTCTAATCCTTATAGCAAGACTGGATGAGGAAATTCCGAGCTGGGAATTGACTTGGGCAGTGTGGCTCTAAACTGTGCATTGTTAATTTCTTCTTCATAGCTGCAGCTTCATAGAAATTAGGCCACAATTTTGAGTACTTGCTTAGCTTCTCTTAAAATTTCATATATATCTACATCATTTCCTCAAACATTTTATTTTCTTCATGAAAGGCCATGGCTCAGGTGGTTTTGTGATTGCATTGTTTGTTGTTAGTTTCCTTGTGTAACCTGAGAGTATTTGGTTATATTTTATAGTGAAAAAATAGAAATGTTATATCAAAGTGTCTGTAGATGAGTGTAATGTGACATATTTTGTGAGTACAAAACAAACAAGGAGAGAATCTCTCTTAAGGGGAAGAGAAATTTTCGAGGTTTAGAATAAAGAGCAAAAAAATTTGACTCGAAATTTAAGTATTATAATGAGCTACATAAATAAAATATCAGTATGTACTTACCAAGTAATACTTTTTCACTGTATCTAATAGTAATCATATCTAATATCTAACCATAATCATATCTAATTATGATCCATTACCTGAAGACAAGAATGAGATTATGAAGAAATGAGCTTTAAAAAGAGAATATATTAGGAATAGAACCTATTGGGTTCAGGATTATTCTATCTGCACACGGAAGAACTGGCAGAGCCCTTAATAAAAATGTGACCAACTGAGCACACAGAGAAAGAACGTATCACAGTTTGAGATATTCGTTAGCGAAGATTTCTTGTTGTGATGAATAATGTTGGCAGTGTAGTTACAGGTAGCAGAAGTATAACTGGACAGACCATATCTGGAATATTATATTCCATAATAGTTACCCTACTTTAGGAGGGATAGAGACAAAGTTAACTATGTTCAAATGCAAATAAATGAATAGGGCAGTGAGAAAACATGAAAACACAGCATATAAAGGTTGGTTAAAATAACAAAATACCCAGAGGTCATGATAATTATATTCAAATATTAAGATTTTGTATATATATATCACTCTGCTTCAGTGTTTAAGATTTATATCTACTACATAAATAAAGGAGATTCCAAATCTTAATTATATCTGACTTTAGTTTAACGACCACTTGTTTGGCTGTGAAGATTCAAGCATTAAATGAATGGCTGAACCGCAGGGCCAGTATGATTCCTTTTACGAATCAATTCCATGGGGGTTGAGGCATTGAGAATAGAGGAGTTCTCCAGTAGGGCATAAACCGGATAAGACAAAGCAGACCAAGGCCTAGTTTTAAGAAAAATAGAAAACAAAACCAAACAAATTCTCTGTTTAAAGGCGTAAGTGGAGAAAGGAAATTCATTAAAGAGATGAAGAGAAAGAAACATATCAAAGCAAATTCAGGAAAACAGAGCTCACCAGAAGTCAAGGTACAAGAGAATTTTGAAAAGGGTTTCATCAAAAGCCTTCAATTCTGGAATGAAATAAATCATTCATTTATTTATTTTTTCTTTCATTCAACAAAGCCTTATCAAACTCTTACTAGGTGCAAGGAACTAGGAAGTATTGGGGATTTAGTGTTAAACAAGACAGATATAGTGCCTGCTCTCTTTGAGCTTTTATTTTAGCTAAAGTGGTGGACATTACACCACAAATTTTATAATTCATTATTTAACCACAATAGTACTATATGATACAGTGTAGAAATATGGGTTGTTAGGAAAAAGATGCAACATGTTACGAAGTAACAGAGGGGTTTATCACTTTGGTTTATCACTTAAGGCTTCTTTGAACATGTGACAATTAAACTAAGCTTTGAGGTATGAGAGGAAACTAATTTCGTCAAACATATTGGGGGAGAGTTCATTAAAGGAACTGAAAAGAGCCATTGTGGGTAGAGTGCAAAGAACAAGAGTTGCCCGAGATGAGCCGGTAAGATATGGGATATCAGCTTTACTCTAAGGAAATGTTATGTTTAAACAAGGGGAGTGAAGGAGCCGGTCTGTATAACAGTCACTTTGGCTGCAGTTTGGGGAATACTAGGGGTAGGAAGTAAGAAGGAGAAAAGGTGAATGCAGAAAGACTAGCTAAAATGTAATTATAGTATTCCAGGCAGGACAATGTGGCAATTTGGCCAAGGAAAATAGTAGTGAAAATGCAGTAAATGTACTAACTTTGAGAGATATATGAGGTCTTTCAATTCAAAAGAAAGAAAAGAGATAGGAAGAAATTATAGTTGCTGGAAAGAATAGTGATAATTCTGAAAATAAGGCTTCTGGAGAGGCAGAGGGAGATAGGACGTCGAGCTTTGAAATAAACAGGCAAGAAAAATGGGCGGGTGGTTAGATGTTTTATAAAAGAATTGTCCACTTTACAAACCGAATTACAATATGTTTTCTTTTCTGGGAACTGCTCTTTTATTACGTTCGAAAAAGAACAGGGTTTACAAACATTCCCTCTATGCACCATGAGGGCAGAGTGAGGTACACCACTGCCTTTCTCTGTTCCTGCACTGGGTCACCAGAGGTTTGGAGGGCAATGCCAGACCTATTGAAACCCTAGCACCATTTCTTATAACACCTGAATTATCACTATAGGGCTCCAACTCAAATGCTGACCTGGAATTGCTCTGGTTTTTGAGTCCCAACTTGATTATATCTTTAAATGATATGGTTCTAGGACCAGTGCTTAGAAAAGGAAATTGAACACATATTTGAAAGAGGCTAGTGCAGAGAGGGAGAGTGGAGTGTGCTTGATGAGAGCAATATAAATAACAGGGAGAACAACATATAAAGGCATCATCAGTTGTACAAACCACAATTTCAGGAGATTTTCAGTGACCAAGTCTAAGAGGGAAAGTTTAAGGGGAAATATCAAAAGCTAGCTTCACCTCTAGCAGTTGAAATTGACCATGTATTAGGAAACATAATGGATTAAGACAAACGAAGTATGAAGGAATTGGTCTTTTATATAGTATTTCAATTTTTTAATTTATCTTGGAAAGGATAATTTCACGTGAAATGAAAGATAAATTATTTTACCATTGGCGTTCAGATAAAACACACACAAACACACACACACACACACACACACACGCACACATTATGAGAGGTTTACCTGTCTATTCTGGTTCTGAGTTTAGCCCACAGTTTCTAGCCTCTATTCCTCTCCTCGCCTTTGGTAGGGACATTTTTGATTAGGATATTTAACCATTGTATTACAGCCTTGAATAAATCATTGCAGAACAGCTCAGCAAGGAAAAGAAAAGATCGAAATTATACTGATAACACTAATCTAACGAACTTTGGGAATCACTCAAACTTTTTTGCCTTTTTACCTATAATTCAAGGACAATGATGTCTAACCAAAATAATTACAAAGCCTGTCAGGGATAAAAAACATAATGTATGAGAAGGCTGCCATTCCCATGGGGTAAAAGAATGCTGTGGAAAAAATGGGAGAGTTTGGCTTAATATAATTTTTTCTTTAATATATATTTTTGTGAGATTATTGAATCTAGCTTCCAAAGTATAGTAGATTTTATCTCCTATGTATCTGATTTATCCATGTCTCTGTTCCTGCCGAATCAGTCCAAATTACCATCATCTGTCACTGGACCACTGCACAGGGCTTCTCATTTCTTTCTATATGAGAAAAGATCCAGGTTTTGTAGAGCCTGAGATTATACAATTGAGAGTATGAGGTCTTTAAAAAACAATATACAAAATTAGGTATGAAAATAATGTTTACTTAAAATGAAACATGAATTTACAAAAAACTCACAAATTTCAACACATTGACAAATACCACAAAATCTATTTTTATTTTAATCAATTAACTACCTGATTTACTTTTACAATATTTTTCCTCACTCCATTTGACAAGAATTTTGTAAAAATTTTCCATAAAAAGAAAGAAAAATCATTTAGTCTTCCCTCTGGCATGGATGAGCAAAATTTGTTTTACACTGTTGATGGTTTTGATGCATAAAGTATGTTATTTCACACCCAAATATACTGGATATTTAAATACCACTATATTAGGTCCTTCAAACACAAGAATTTTAATACATTTTAGTTTGTACAAGTGACATCAAAAAAGAAAACACACACACACAAATCACACGCAGCACTTAAAATTGTATATGCCAAATTATCAAGAATATTCTTCCTAGGATAGAACTATTGTTTTTGACTTGGAATCTATAAAAACCAAATATTCCACTTACAATTTTAACCACATCATGATTGAAAGATTTTTTCCATAGACTAGCTTTAAACATTGCAACTTTTGAACTTTCTCTCCTACCTATTTAAGTCTGGAGGTGGGTACCATAGGGCACATTTATATCACAACAGAACCTATGACCTTATACCTTTTCTTCAATCTGAAGATGAATAGGCACAGTGAACATTAAGGAGAGCTATAGGAAGCTGTACCTGTAATGGATGGCTAGCAATAGCCTAACTGTACTTGGTGCTCAGGACAAACCACATACATATATTCCACTAAACCCAAGCCAACTGCATCCACATTACAAGCTCCCCTTAGCTGGATCCCTAAAATGCCTGTAGCCACTTCAACGCCACCAAAGATAAAGTGGAAAGTCAAAGTCAGAGTGGAAAGAGAGGAGATCTTCATCAGTTACAGTTAAAATAGTTCACTACAGCTGATTTTAAGAAAAATGCCACCATGTGAATACATTTCTGGGCTGCTAGTGCCCTCCTAAATCCCATGAAGGAACCTCTGCAAGTGAGGCACCCTAAAGCTTAAGCCTCCTTAGCTTTCTGGTAAATCCTCCTCTGCTTCTACATATTTCTTTACAAGTGTGCTATTAGCATTTTAGGCTGAGCAATTCTTCCTTGTGTTAAATTGTGTGGTACTTTTCAGGGCTCTTATCATCTTTGACCATCTTGAAATTAAATATGAGCACTACCTCCTCCCAATCATATATCAACAAAAGATGTCCTCCTTTTCCAAATGCAGCCTAGGGGAGGGGCAGGATCACTCCCAGGAATGATAACCATGTTTTCTTCAGTAGCTTGAGTAGTTTTAAGAACTTCAGTGCATTAGTTGGAGTCCACATTTTCAGTATTAGAAAAAAGAGATACAAATATAAAATCAAAAATGTCAAAAATCTCTATAATGCTACATCTCAATTGGAAATGCTAATATAAAATATTCATATATTTCATAGCTATATCAGTGAAAAGGCCTAGAAACAATAACTACACAGTAGCAACGAACCCACTTAGGACTCAGATAGTAGTCTTGAAAACCAGTGCTAGTTGGAGAAATGGCAGATTCCTGATTTGGGCACCTTGTTAGTCCAGAAAGCAAGTGAGCTATGCAAGACTAATGGGAGTCATGTCTAAGGGACACAAGAGTCAAATTTAAGGAGCTTTCTCTTGGCCAAAGATGGGACAATTTGAATATAAAACACGAATAGTTATTGCAATTGATTATAACATACTGGACATAAAAAATCTTGTCTGTTTATAATGATAATCAAAAACAAAAAAGACAGGGGCTGAGGGAAGAAGCCAAAACTCATAATCAAAAGCTCTAATTTAAGCAAACAAGCTGTGAAAAAGCAGTTTTGAGATAATTGGGAAAGTTGAATAAAGGTTTGGCCTATGTGGTCAAATGTGTGTGACATGTTACCCATCTCTTTTAGGTCCCTCTTCCTTTTACCGCCTTTTGTAAGGCCTACCAGACATGTTACCTTTTATCTTTCCAAACTCGTCTTGGGCCAATCTCCTCTTTGTTCCTGTTTCAGCCCCAGGGAGTTGTTTGAGTTCCTATGAACTGAAGCTCATTCTTGCTTCATGATCTCCACCAATGCCATTCTCTCTTTTCTTTGCTAACTCATACATGATATGGAACTCAACCACAATGTTACAGCAAAATCTTCTGCTCATTTCTCAAAGTTCTATGTTGTCAGTTACACTCTCTCATAGCATACTTTTGCTTCCTAGAACTTATTCCATGTAGTAGTTATATATTCGTTCTGTCTTTATTTGTAAGACTCTGTCCTCTCCACTAGAATAAAAGGTCTCATAGGTGGGGCGTTGTGTCTCTTTTGTTCTCTCTTATATGGCCATGTGCAGTACCTAAGCCTGTTCCTGACACATGGAAGTTACCCAATAAATATTTTCTGAATGCAGAAATATTTTCTTCTTTAAATTAAGAAGAAACACAAATAAAACATACTTAAAAGTGATGTACAGTTGAAGACGTAATGCATACAAAATGCTTTTGAAGATGAATAGATTCACCTCTTGCACTTCACTACACCCTAAACAGTATGTTGACATCATCACAAAAAGCAGTCAGGTCTGGAGGTATGTGGACATGTCTTTCTAAATCTGATTGTTGACTAAGTTTGAGCATAAAGCCTTCAATAACAAATTTAAAAATATTTTTTGAAGACACAACATTTGATATTCAGTTTTGAACCCATACAAATTTCTTCCCTTCCCTGCTTCTTTACAGACTGAACACCAGCATCAAATTATGCGACAAAAGTTATTTCCAAACATACTTGTCTAGACTTGCCAGAAATTAAGAAAGTGGAAATGAAAGAGACCTCTTAGCTCTAGTAGGGAATGGGCTGAAGACTCTCACAGACGCTCTTTATTTTCCTTTCATTAAATAGTTTTCTGTGAATGTGGCTTCAGCTGGGGCAAAGAATCATTCGTTGTTTCACAAAACAGGGCCTTACTTGGCAGAGATTTTTATTGTGGGTTACGGGTAGATGCTGGTTTGACTGTTTTTGACAATGCTAATGTAGAGTGTTTTTTCCAGAAGTCACCAGGTGGGATACCTACAGAAGGATGAGGGAAAAAAAGATCAACTACCTGAACACTATCTCACAAAAGAATAATTAAGAGTCATAGAGGAGGGAAGTGAAAATAAGGGAGGAAACCCTCTTGTCTTCGCACTTTTAAAAAACTATTTGATCGTCATAAGAAGGAGGAATTGCAAAGGTACTGAGGCAATCTTTACAAAGACACATTCATCTTAGTTTCCTAGACAAAGAAAAAAATCTGAAGAAAGTTCCATATAGTATAAAGTAAATAATTACTTAATTTCAGTGAGATCTATTTGTCTTCATAGTCCAAATGATCTAATTTGACCTTCTAGACGGTTTGACTTTCTGGAAATAACTATATTTTCTTTTCAGTGTTGTTCTGAAAATATGGAATAAATGTGCAAAGTGGAGCATCACTACCCTTCTGATATATTTATTCTTGTATCTGACAATGTATTCATTTATTCCAGTTATGGATGTTTAATTTTCTAAAATACAATTTACCAATTTTAAAAGTATAGTTCACTGAATTTTAGGAAATGTATACAGTCATGTAACAACCACCACAATGAAGATGTAGAATAGTTCCACGACCCTAAAAAGTTTCTTCTTGCCCATAGGCAATGCATTTCCTCCCATTACCCTATCCCCAGGCAACCACTAATTTGCTTCCTGTTACAATAATATGTACTGCCATTTCTAGAATTTCATATAAATGGAGTTATGCAGTATGAAGTAATTTTTTTGCTTATTTCACCTAGCATGTTTTTGATATCCATGCAAGTTGTAGCATGTATCAGTACTTTATTCTTTATTTTACTAATGAATAGTATTCAAGTGTGAGTATATACATATATACACTAATTTGTTATCCCTTCACCTGTTGATAGACATATGGCTGTTTCCAATTTGGTATGATTATGAATAATGAATACTCTTTAGAACAACTATTAAAATGCCTGTGTGTGAACAGAATGCTTTCTTTTCTTTAGTAGTTTCTAAGAGTAGAATACCTGAGTCATATTTTCAGTGTGTTTAACTTTAAAAAACAACCATACTTTTATCCAAATTGGCTGTACTATTGTGCATTGTCACCAGTAATGCTGGCTTCATAAAATGACCTAGGAAGTATTCCCTCTTTTTCTATTTTCTGCAAGAGATTTTGCAGAGTTGGTATTCTTTCTTTCTTAAATGTTTGGTAGAAATTGCTAGTGAAATCATCTGGATCTAGAGTTTTCTTTGTTGCAGGGGGAGGTTTCACTACACATTCATTTACTTATATATCTTTATCTATCTATATGTGTGTGCATATATATATATATATATATATATATATAGACACTATATATGTGTAATCTCTCTCTCTGAATAGCCATGTATCTGTGTGTGTGTGTGTATTCTCACCAGGAATAGGATATGGTCCTTTCTCTCTCTCTCTTTTTCTCTCTCTCTCCCTCTCTCTCACTATTTAAGTATTCTATTTCTTCTTTGATGAGTTTTTTATAGTTCGTGTCTTTTAAGGAATTGAATTTTATTTAAATGATTGAATTTACAGGTATAGAGTTTTTCATAATATTCTATTACTATCCTTTTAATGTCTGTGATTTCAGTTTTGATGTCCCCTTTTTTTGGTCCTGATTTAGTAATTTGTTTCATCCCTCTCTCCCACCACTCCCTTGGTCAGTCTGCCAGGAAATTTATCATTTTTTAATTTCCTATAATTTGCACTTGAGAAGAATGTGTATTCTGGTTGTTGATTGGAATTCTTTAACTGTAAATCAGGTCAAGTTGATTAATCTATTTTTTTCAGATCACCTACATTCTATTTTTCTGCCTACCTGTTCTGTCAATTATTGAAAGAAAGGTGGTGATTTCTCCTAATATAATTGTGGATTTGCCTATTTCTCCTTTCAAATAAGTTTTTGTCGCACACATTTTTAAGCTCTATTGTTAGGTGTGTGCACATTTAGGATTTTTATATCTTCTTGGATAATTGTCCTCTTTATCATTAGGTAATATTCCTCTTTATCCCTGACAATCTTCCTTGTTCTGAAATATGCTTTGTCTGAATATAGCTACTCCATTTCTCTTTGATTAGTGGTCTACATGGCATATCTTTTCTCATTCTTTTGTATTTTTTAAAACAAACTTTTCTTTTGGAATGATTTGAGATTTACATAGAGTTGCAAAGATAACATAGATAGGTCCCGTATATCTCTCCTCCAGTTCCACTGATGTTAATATTTTATATTACCATGGTTCACTTTTTAAAACTTAGACACCAACATTTATTACTTTTCCAGTCATGTTATTTCTCTCTCCCAGGATTCCACCCGGGATACCACATTTATCTAGTCATCATGTCTTCTTAGTCTCTTCTGGTCTGTGACAGTTTCTTAGTCTTTCCTCATTTACCATGTAATTGCCAGTCTTGATGAGTCCTTGTGAGATATTTGTAGAATGCCTCTTAATTTGGGTTTGTCTGATGTTTTCCTCTTCACTAGATTGATATAATGGGTTATAGGGAAGAAAACTACAGAGATGAAGTGACCTACTCATCCCATCATATCAGGGATACATGATACAAACATGACATATCATTGGTGATGCTAACCTTGATCATTTGGTTAAGGTAGTGTTTGATAGGTTTCTCTACTATAAAGTTACTATTTTTCCATTTTCTATGTTCTATTCTTTGGAAATAAGTCACTAAGTTGAGCCCACACTCTAGGATGGGGCAGGCTAGGTTAAACTCCTCTTCTTGTAGAGGGAACATCTATATTTATAATCCGAAATTCTGTGAGAACCTCTAGTCCTCTCTCCTCCATTCAATGTACATTGATTTATTTATTTAATCATTTATTCATATCAGTATGAATATTTATTTTATATTTTGTGTTGTAATCCAATAACACATTATTTATTTTTTTCCTCAAATTGTTCCTGCTTTGGTTATAGGGATCTCCTTCAGCTTTGTTCCTATCTCCCTTGACATGTCCTCATTATTTTGTTTTTGGAACATCCTTTTACTTTAGCCTTTTTGTATCTCTATATTTAAAGTGGGTGTCATGTAGACAGCATGTAGTTGGGACTTTATTTTTCTATCTAATCTGATGGTCTTTACCTTTTTTTTTTTTGGTGAGGAAGATCAGCCCTGAGCTAACATCTGTTGCCAATCCTCCTCTTTTTGCTGAGGAAGACTGGCCCTGGACTAACATCTGTGCCCATATTCCTCTACTTTATATGTGGGACATCTGCCACAGCATGGCTTGATAAGTGGTACATATGTCCGTGCCTGGGATCCGAACCTGTGAAACCCTGGCCGCCAAAGCAGAGCGCATGAACTTAACTATTACGCCACCGGGCGGGTCCCAATCTTTACCTTTTAACTGTTGTGTTTACACCACTTACACTTAAAGTGATTATTGATATATAGATATGGTTGGATTAAAATGCACTGTGTTTATAGCTGTTTTCTATTTGTACCATTTGTTCTTTGTTTCTTGTTTCCTTTTTTTGCCTTCTCTTGGTCTAATTGAGAGTTATTATGCTTCCATTTCATATTTATCTCTCTCTGTCTGCTTATTTATTTATTTGTGTTTGCTTTAGGTTTCAAATAAACATGTTTAAAATAATCTGGGATTATGTATATGTTTAATCATTTTATATTGTTCCAAAGCCTTTGAATGCTTTGTTTTGACTGCTTTTCTTTTACTTTCAATTTTTTCTCTTTGCTTTTCAATTTTAGTAATTTCTGTTGTCCTGCTATCACTGATTCATTCCTTGGCTCTTTTGAGTCTTCTGATATGCTCGAGAAAGGCATTCTTCATTTCTGTTTATGATTTTGATTTCTAGCATTTCCATTTGATTCTTTCTTCTAGTTTTCAACTTTTCTGCTAAAGTTACTTACCTTTATTTATGTGTTGTCTACCTTTGTCATGAGCTTCTTTGACTTAATAATTTTAATGATTTTAAATTCCCTAGTAATTAAAATCTTTTCAGATTGTGTTTTTTCTTGCCTTTGTGTGCTTTGTAATTATTTCTTGAAAGCTGGATATGCTGTATTGGGCCACAGATACTGAGGCCAATTAAGTTTATGCTTGGAGATGAGCACACCCTTACTTCTGTAAGGGCTTCAGTGTGGGAGGTTGTGTTATTATAGTCAGCAGTTGGACTGGGTGGGAAGATTATTATTCCCACGCAGGTGGGAGGTGGAGAGCATAGAAGAGGAGAGTATTTTCTAATGTTCTGATCAAGATTCAACCTTAGGAAAGCACAATGAAGTTGAGTATTGGAATAATGCATTATTTCTTTTTTAATCTTCACAGAAATGACATGTCAATTTACTTTAATAATGGTAACGTCTTAGCTAGAAAATGAGTAGAGTAGGGAGGATTGGGGGAAAGATTTAATATGAATGTTCTAAAACTACCTTGGTAAAATTAAATATTAATCTCTGTATTGTGTCCTGGAACACAATGTATAAATTACTCTGTCAGAAATATCATAAGTTGGTAATAAGTACAGTTATCGAGTAAGGTCTCTCTTCTATTTATATACCTAAATTAATGCTGTAGTATATTTATAAGTACCAGTCTTCCTAGCTAAAAAAAAAAAAAAGAGAAAGTTTCTGTCTCTGAATCCTTCTTTCCCATCTACTATCTTCCTGTCAAGGTCTCCTATTACTTTTATTTGGCCAGCTTCAATGATCAATACTCAATATTCATTTTAACTGAGCTATCAGTTGTGTATTTTTCAAACAATTGCTTCATCTCACTAGCCATTTTTTACATTTCTTTTTGCTAGTTGCTTTTTAAGAAATCTCCTCAACTTCTAAAAATTGAAGTGCCTCCAGGCTCAATCCTCAATTACTCTATAAAACTCAGTCCCACAATGATATCTTCAGGTCTTTAAACATTAAACATCATCTATAATATATTTCTTACATGCTGATAATTCCTAAATTTATATCTATAAACTAAACCCCTGCCTTGAATGTCATACTCCTGTATTTCGAGTTGCCTACTCAATACGTCTATTTAAATGTCTAATAAATATCTCAAACTCAACATACCCGCAAACAAACACCTGCTTTTCCTGTACAGCCTGCTTCTCCCAGTTCTCATCTCTGAAAATGGCAACTCTAGTTTTCCACTTAGGTAGGTTAAAATCTATCATACCATTTTTCTCCCCTCTTTCTCTCATACCTCAGGTACATCCATCTTTAATTGTGTTAGCTCAATCCTCAATAGATATATAAAATCTACTCTCTTCTTGTCACTCCACCGCCAGCATCATCTCTTTTCTGAATTATTGCAATAACATCTTAAACCCTTTCTTTGTATCCTTTCTTTACCCCTTATGCATTTAATCTTCACATAGCAACCAGAGTGATTCTTTTGGAATACAAATCATATTGTGTTGCTTCTCTTTCAAAGCCATCCAATCACTAATCATTTCACTCCGAATAAGAGCCAGAATACTTACAGTCACCTATGAAACCTAGATGTTCAGGCATCCTCAGTATCTTTATAACCTTGTATACTACCCCTCGTCTCCTTTTCCACTCCAGTTCAGGCATGCTGGTCTCACTTCACTTTTCGCAGTCAAACACTGTGCAAACTCAGGGCCTTTGCACTTGATTTTGCCTCTGCCTGAAGTGTTTTTCTCCCAAATAGCTACATAGATTTCTCCTTCCCTTATCAGTTAAGTCTTTCTTAATGAATCTTGTAAAATAGCAATACCCTCTCCCCCACAATCCCTTATGCCTGTTACTGTACTTTCGGTCACCTATACCTCTGCATGACATAGTATATATTTCTTTGTTTATTGTCTATTTCCCATTAGGATGTAAGCTCCTAGATGGCAAAAAAGTTGTCTATACTATTTACTACTATATTCCCCTTGCCCATAAACATATCTGACACATAATAGTCACTGAATCGATAGCATGTCTGCTGAATGAGTAAATGGATGAATAAATCCCAGCAATTTTACTGTCCCCCAGAATGATTGTCCATGGACAGCTCTATATAATCCAGTGGCTTTTTGACTAGAGGCTAGATCTAGATTCCTCCAGTTATTTGTAAAGATTTTAACCATCTTTTTCTATGTTCCTCAAAGGTCATCTTCTGACAGTCCCCAAGTAACACAAATAATAGAATATTGGTCTGCCAAAAACTTAACCTTAAACAGTCTGAAATCCACTAAATTTGTAGAGAAGCTGGTTATTTGTATATGTGGCTAGGGGCTAATGATTTCTTTATAGACAAGAAAATATTTGCACCACTGGAATTAGGACTTGGAAAAAGTTTCTAGATATTAAATCATTTATTGCAGGAAGAGATGATATTTAAAGTGTTTTTACTACTTCAGAATTGTGTCTAAGGTTATTGGTAATCTAGGGCCATGGCTAATGAAGCTAAAATATCTGGTAGGCTTGACATTTAAAAAAAAAATCCCATAAATTTTGTTTATTTTATTGTTGTTATAAATGACATTTTACATTATTTGTAATTCTATTCAAATAGGTAAGGAGACATTTCTGGTTTTTGCTTATAGCCAAAAGAGAAATTGAATCTTTAGCTAGCTTCTAAATCTCCATGCCAAGAATACATTCTTCAATTCAAATAAAAGAGCTCCTTTGTTAAACTTTGTATTTTATCCATCTAGCATCAAACACAGTGAAATTAGAAGGTCAAATAAAACTTCTAATTAAACACACAGGTTAAATACATAGATCTAGAGTCTGGATTTAAAAGCTAAAACTGCCTTAGAATCACAAAGCATATAGAATTACAAATTTAAGGCAAGCACATTTAAAATGTACAATGCATGCACACAGTTCTATCCGGCAGCCACAGACGACTATGACCCTATTCTACCATGAGTGCACGTGTCAAGGAATTATACCATAAACACACCCAAGAGAAATCCTCACTGGCTAACCATGAAAGATGTGTAACCCCGCCTGCATTTATCATTTAGATTTCAAAACAACAACTATATCCCAACATGAGACTTTCAAGTTCCGTGTATTACAATAGAAAGTGTTTCCAGAGTTCACACTGCTCTTGAAACCAGCTGCAAATATCCCCTCAGGCAATTCTGTATTATTGCCTAAAGCATCAGTGATGAATTCAGTTCAACCCCACTCAAATACTGTGATTATCTACTATAAAGAACAGCAAATTATTAAGTGCAAATACTATGATTTCTTCAACTGTGGTTAGGTCTGGATCAGGACTGCTCCCTATAGAGCTACTGTCCTCAGATCTCAGATATGTTGGCTCAGTTCTATTTCCCAGACTCTAAGAGCCAAAAAAAAAAAAAAAAAGGATTACCAAACCTTGGTTTATAACAACACATCATGTTTCCTTTATTTTTTTCACAGATGCTATGAAATGATGAACGAATAATTTCATAGTTATACATACAAACTCAAAAATTAGTAAAATGAAAAAGGTAGGTAGAGGAGAAGGGGGTAGTCTGCCTCAAAAATTTTCTAGAATGATGGAGATAAAAATAATGTAAAATATTGAGTAGACAGGAGAGAATAGAAAGACTTGATTTGCAAATGACTTTCCAACTGTTCTACTAGTGATTTTAAAAAGCAAGATTGACGTAATCACAAAAGAATTTTCATATAGCATGATAATTTTCTTTGAAACATCATAAAATTTCAATAGAAAATTTAAAAAATTCAAACACTAATACATTTTTTTCACTCTTCCAATAACTCCTTCTTACCTAGCTTAAAATTCTTCCATCTCTTCCCAACATCCTCAGCTAAGTTCCTCTCTATTGGATTATTTCCATAAATATTCTATAAGTAGTCAAATAATAGCTCTCAAATTAAAGAAACAAAACTCCTCCCAAGACCCCATATTTTTTCCAGCACCATCCCATCTCCCTCTGTTTGCAGTAAAACCCCTCACGTGTTTTCTCTAGTCGATGTCTCTATTTTGCAATCTCCAATCCTCCCCTCAACCTACTCATCGTGGGCCTCTGTCTCTACCATTTCCGTGAATTTGTTCTTTTCAAAGCCAACAATGACAATGGAAGCTATTCTTAATTTCTCCTTTTCCTATAATTCATACATTTGAACTATTTGAAAGTCCTGTTCACTCTAACTCCAGAACATTACCCAAATCCCTCCAATTTTCTCCGTCTGTACGACAACCACCCTAGTCAGAACCATCATCTCCTTGGAATATTCCCAGTCTCTTCTTTGATCTCCCTTCTATTCTTCTCTCTAATCAGGCAGCAACCATAATGAAATACTAATCAAATCATATGCCTTCCCTTTTTATAATCCTTCAGTAGCTTTATTTTGCACTAAACTCTAAATTTCTTATCATGTCCTATGGGTCCTATATTATCTGGTCCCTGTCTATCTTCTGGTCTCTTCTTATACCAAAATGTCATCTATTTACCATGCTCTAGTCACAGAAGCCTCCCTCTGTTCCTTGAAACACTGAGCTCATTTCTACCTTAGGCCTCTGGACTGGTACTACTCTGTATATGTCTCATTTCCCAAAGCAAGGATGGAGACCAGGGTGATTGCCCAGTTGCCCTACCCAAAAGATAGACCTGGAACTGTATATATAAAGCTTTATACTAGGAGATGCAAGATTATGGATGTATACATACATTATATATATATATATATATTTGTGACTGTGTTACTATTTTAGTTACCTAGAGTCCTGAAAACCAATACTTTAACCCAAATAAATTATATTCTGAATAGGAATTTAAGACCATGATAGCAAGCTGAGGAGGAAAAAATTTTAACAAGGAGCTTTCTTCAGAATCCCTAAAGCAACATCAATATTGTCAGAGGGTGAACAAATATCTTCCCTTACCTCGGACTGACAGAAGTATATGAACCAGGGACCTTGAGCGTGCCCTGTCTGCTTTCTTTTGTCCTTCCCCTTCAGGACAGGTATCCAGCCTTCCCACTCTCTGAGCTTTCTAATGCCAATCTCCATCTCTCTACCATACCAGCATACACTATGGGAAGTCTGTGATATAAAAATCTATGTTTTGATTGAGACCCATTCACATAGGAATGTTACCTTTGCCAGGTAACATTTATAGTCTAAAAATGTTTGATATTTAATTCTGATATCATAAGTTTTACCACATAATTGAAATTGTTTTAGAAAATATGAAAAAAGGAAAAGGAATTGGGCCAGAGACCAGGCAAAAAGAGGAATATGGTGAGAACACTCTTTATTTCATAAACCTGAAATTGCCCCACACCAAGCCTAGCCCTGACGGCAAAATGCTTTCTTTTTTCCCATCCAGTTTATGGTGAGAATCTAACTTTGAGTCTCTCCCCTTCTCTTTCTTTCCCTATCTTTAAATTCTTTCTCTTAGTATTCCCTCTGTCATGGTCTTATTTCAGGCCTTAGTCAAGACCCACTAGAGTTATAGTAATGGCTCCAAGTCTTGCTCTACCCTCTCTTTTACACTGTGGTCAGGACACTTTCTCAAAAGAAAACTATGTAGTAGGCACTTAGGAAATATGGAATGTTCAAAAAGTCAGCCCACTAATCTACTCAAAGTCCTGCAACGTCCTCCCGTCACCTTCAGATTAAAATGTAAATCTTTTAGAGCCATCCATGCGCCATTTGGCCCTGGCTGCCTCAGGAGTTTTTTTCTCCTGACACTTCCTAAGGACCTAAAACTCCAGACTAAGAAAATCGTGTTTTCCCAAAGGAGTCAAATCTCCCATGTCTCCATGTCAAATAGATGGGTGAATAAATTCTTTATAAAAGGTCGTTAGGAGAGAACAAATTCTGAAGACAGTAGGAAAGCTTGAAGCAAGAACCTGTTTCCCATGCAAAGATAAATCGGAATGAATTTCCCAGAGAAGATGAAGCACAGTGAAGAAAATAAATCATTGATTAGGACACATGGCTTCTAGTAATCATATTTACACGTGTCATGATATGAGAATGAGTTGAGATGTTTTCAGCTCCAAGAGAGTGATCTGACAAAGAAGTTTTAAATAATCTAAACGTACGTGGATTATCCTGCATCTACAACATCACAATAATTCAGTTAGGGGGTGACAAATCTAACACTGTTAGAGCTAATGGTAAATTTAGAGAAAATGGTGCTGACCTTTACGAATAGTAAAACGTTGAAAAAAACGATGCTGTGAAATCACAACTCCCTCTACCCAAACGATTTTAATTGACTTCACTACTCCTCTTTTGACTAAACAGCTTCTTTAACGTAGCAAGCAGGTTAATACGATTTGTACTCAAATTTCTCTCACTGGTCCCAAGTATATAGACACATTAAAAAGAAATTACAGAAATATTTTTCAAATAAAGTAGTAACCACACAGCCCAAGAGTAGAGATGATAATAGATGATTCACTAAATAATTAAATTTGTATTGTCTAAAATCATTGAGCAAAAGACGAGAGAATCCTTAAGTACCTGTTATATATAAGTAATTTTAAATACTTTTATCATTTAGTTTTCACATTTAACCTATATTATAGGTACTATCGACACCGTTTTATAGAGAGGGAAAGTGAGACTAATGGAGTTTAAATATCTTTCCAAGGAAACAGGGATGGTGAGGAAAACTTGAACTCAACCCCACAATTGCTATCCCTAATCCCCGAATGCAGATAATAATAAATACCTTACAAAGTTTCTGTGATTATTAAATGAGATAGTATATTAAAACTGTCCATCATAAGGTTTTGTTCAAATTATGTTAAGAGAAAGGATCCTTCCTGCCTAGTTACAAAAACGTCTCCATAGGTCAAGGGTTTCATCAGCTTTATAACAATAATCTTGGCAAATTTCATACATGTTATAGACTTTTACTTAAATTCTCTAACTTTGGGGTTATGAGTTTCAATGTCTCTTAGAGCCAGGTCAATAACAGAAACCTGCTGGTGGGACTTACAGGGCTTGAGGAGAACTGGAAAGTGCATGCCACAGGTACAGGTATTAAATTAAAAACAAAACAAAACACTCCATCTGTTCAAGCATAAAAGCATTCTCTGACGTACTAAGCCTGGGGGCCAACAGTTTGTGAACTTGACCTACTTACTAGGAGTAAAGCCAGACCTCTATTAGCTTTGCCCAGAATCCAGACTCAGAGAGCTGATTTTATATCCCTATCTCTTTCATCCTAAAGGTTAACCTTATCTGGTACAGACAAAAGTGCCCATAGCCTCTAGTATGTAGCCACAGTGATATTTTCCTAATTTCCCAATGTTCGCCATCTTTCAGGCACGACTGATAGACCAAAGACAATACCTAATTTTGGCTCAGGCCATTATTTCCCTAGTTGAGAACCAATCAGTTTCTTCCCCTTGAAAATCTGAACCGAATGCAGAGACTGCAGTTGGACTTTGTTAAGCATTCAAGCAGAATGATAATGTAGAGTTTGGACTTGAGTTGTTATAAAGGAATTCCAGATTCACAAGGAAGCTAAATATATGTGAAAGCAAGAACTACATATAAGTAGAACAAGTGAAAGTTACAAAGATAATTCTGGCTCCAATCTTTCTGGGTCTGATTTCCTTGAAGTCCAGCTGTACAGTAGCACCCAAACTATATTTCAATGAGATGCCCACAACTTTACAACACACCACCCATTATGTGAATGTATTTGAGTGTGTTTTTAGATCTTGGAGCCTAAGGGAACTTGGTAAAAACAAACATCATCAATTCTTGCATTAGAGGCATTTTTTTGCTTCATTCCTACTTTACATTCCTACTTTACAAAACGCGCAAATTCCCTCTTCTCAGGAATTTGCGTTACATCTATGTCAATGCTTAGGATATCTTGCCATTTCATATATTTCCTAAACTCTCATGTAATCCTGAGACAAGAAACTGAGGACTGATGGGTAGGGTATTAAAATTACCTCTGGAGGGCCAAGGGTCTCTAGATATATATAATTGTTTCATTTTCATAGATCTTCTCAAAATTCCTTCTAAAGCACTGGCACCACTGAGCAATGTAATACTACAGCAGTTTTACTGCAACATTTCTGGCACTGAGAATTTTTGTTTAAATACATGAGAGTATTAACATATAATAAAGCACGAATAAAAAAGTACTGCTGATTTTTTTTGGTGTGGTAGCAATTACAAGAATGAGAAAGATTTAGCTTTGGTACTCCTGGAAGAGGAGACTGAAGTGTTTTTTAAAGAGGACGGCATGATTAGTAAAGAAACAAACACCTCGAATATAAAGAAAAAAACCCAGATCTTGATATTAGCCTTGAAGCTAGCTAGTATGTTATTTGGAAAAGGCGCTTACTGTTTTTGCTTTATATGTTGGTGACATCATTTGTAAAAAAAGAATTTGTTTAACATATATATATTTGCTGTATATTTGGACTGGTCTAAGTTGTGTGCTATAGAGATGAATTTAAAACACGATCTAGAGACATAACATTCACACCAAATCTTCTGATAACAGTAACTAGACAATCTGAAAAAAATATGTTAAAAAAATCTATTTGAAATTATCAGAGCTACAAAAGTGCCGAAGAATTACTGGGGCAAGTTCCAGAGAGAATAGGTAATTCCCAAGATGTGAGTGCAATTTGGGAGGCCATTATTCCTTTAGAGATATATGCCCCAATCCTAGAGGAAATTCTCAAGAGACTGAGAAGCTGAGCAGTTCTGGATGATTCATGGGCTGAGAGACAAAACTGGAGTTCAGAGCCTACCAAGGTGAGAAAGGGGCAGGTAAATCACCTAGGCTTTCTTCTAGAACCACAAACTATTGTACCCTGGGTATGAAGGTGAATCAGAAATACAATTGTTCTCTAAGGAACCAAAGCCCACGGTTTTTTTTCCCCACTTCTATTGAGATATAATTTATATATAACATTGTATAAGTTTAAGGTGTACAACATGATGATTTCATACACTTTTATAGTGCAAAATGATTACCACAGTAGGATTAGTTAACACATCCATCACCTTGCATAATAATAATTTCTTTTTTGTGGTGAGAACATTTAAGGTTTAATCTCTTAGCAACTTTCAAGTATATAATACAATACTCTTAACCACAGTCACCATGCTGTACTTTAGATCCCCAGAATTTATTCATCTTATAACTAGAAGTTTGTACCCTCTGACCAACATCTCCCCATTTCCCCCACCCCTGGCCCCTGGCAACCTCCATTCTACTCTTTGTTTCTATGAGTTAGGCTTTTATAGATTCCACATATAAGTGAGACCACATGTATTTGTGTTTCTCTGTCTGATTTATTTCACTTAATATAATGCCCTCAAGGTCCATCCACGTTGTTGCAAATGTCAGGATATCTTCAAATTTTAGAGGTGGGATGAGAGACTGCCTACCTTTATCCAATCAAATTTTCTTCAGAAGTGAGAGTAAAAGAAAGATATTTTAGACCAAAGAAAAGGAGGGAATTTGTCATATTCAGACTTGCATTTAAGGAAATACTAATGGTATACATCAGGTATAAAGAAAATGATCCCAAATGCTAGCTATAAGATGGTCAGAGTGACAAAAAAATTAAAATGGATATTTACTGCAGAAAACAACAGCGACAACAATATCTTGTATAACCTAAAATATATATGTAATTAAAATACACACGGCAAACATGCACAGGCTTGCTGCTAAACGCTATGAATAATGCAGTTTTGTACAGGAAGGTACCAGCCCTCATGGGTAAAGAAGGACAAGAGAAAACAATACATAAATTATGCTAAATCTTGAAGTATTTGTGAATTTGAAAACACTTGTCTTGATGCAGAAATGTGGAAATTAAAAGGCCCAATCAAGTGTATATAGTTAAGATTTTCATTCCTGGGGGAACGAATATCAAAAGATCTCCCAAGAAGTCTCATAGACCCTGGGGAATTGACCATCTCTCAGGTCAGTCTTAAATGCTCAGAAGCTTGATTTTTGTGTGTGTGTGTGTGAGGAAGATCAGCCCTGAGCTAACATCTGATGCCAATCCTCCCCATTTTTGCTGAGGAAGATTGGCCCTGGGCTAACATCTGTGCCCATCTTCCTTTACTTTATATGAGATGCCACCACAGCATGGCTTGACAAGCAGTGTGTCGGTGCACGCCCGGGGTCCGAACCTGCCAACCCTCTGGCCACCAAAGCAGAGTGCGCGCACTTTGCTGCTGTGCCACTGGGCCAGCCCCAGAGAAGCCTGATTTTTGCCAGTAAAATGACAACAGATTTTTCTCTCAAGGGAAGATTACTATTTGCAAAGATCATAAGACTAATGTACAAGTTTACAAAGTCAAATTATTAATTTATATGCATCCATCTCATAATACTCAAAATATTCACACTCATATGACAATCCCATTTTCTCCATACCATTGTATTATTTTTCTGTGAGGATTATAACCCCAAAAGGGAGACAATTTTTTGAGTAATCAGACTAGTCTCACTCTAGACAAACCTGTTTAGAATAAGACTACGTTCCAGAATCAGGCTTGTCCACAACTGTCTCCGAATATGGAGTCCTTGCCAAAGGGCCGTTATCACCCACAACCGTCAGTGAAGACCACTACCAATATATTTATGGGTATACCTTCTGATCCATCCATGGATGATAAGTAATCACTGGTCACGTCTCTCCCTGACTTATTTCTATATTTGAATAAGTTAATTGAGGTACTTTGCATATGTCTGCTCTAATTTATTATAGGTTCATTTTACATTTTAAATCACAGAAAGTGCTCGTATTTCTAACATTTTGGATAACTTTACCTATATACTGACAACAGAAGAATTGTTGCTCTTCAAAAGTAAACTAACTAGGGCCGGCCCCGTAGCTTAGCGGTTAAGTGCGCGTGCTCTGCTGCTGGTGGCCTGGGGTTCGGATCCCCGGGCGCACACCAATGCTACCGCTTCTCCGGCCATGCTGAAGCCGCATCCAACATACAGGAACTAGAAGGATGGGCAGCTATGACATGCCCAACTATCTACTGGGGCTTTGGGGGAAAAAATAAATAAATAAAATTATAAAAAAAAAAAAGTAAACTAACTAAAAGTACATCAAACGTACAGGTATGTGTGCTATCCTACCTTGCCTCTGTTGGTTATTATTGCCCTAAAAAAATCGGATGAAAATTTTAACAGCTGCTTTTTCAACCTACCTAGTGCACAATGACTTTTTTCACACCATTTGCAGCATCATAAGGACTGACTGACAGGCAGTGTAGAATGTGTAAATGGCTCTCTTTGACACACTATAAAAACTGACAATCAGTTAAAGCTCGTGGGGTGGAGCAGTAGTATACAAAGCTAGAGATACATTTAGAATGTACTTGAGAATATGAACACCATTGAAGGTTTCTCGACCAAAGAATGAAGGAGAATCTAGATAATTTGAAATTAACAAAAAAATGTGACAGCAGCACTAACTGGACCAGAAGAATGACTTACTGTTAGATGGAGAGAAGGTTCTTGTACATATTGTAGTCTTAAAGCACTAAAGGAATTGTTAATAGCAGTTAATACATATGGTAGGTAGGAATGACTAAATAGGTGGGAAGATGTGAATGAACGACACTGAAACACTGTGAATTTAAGACTTTCCAGTCTAGGGATGTTGGGAGAATGTGCTATGTTTGTATTCCTGACTGAGGCACTTGCCAATTACTGAGTTGTAGCTGTAAGCTGATATCTCTGCTTGAGCAAGGTCTTTCAAGGGAATGCCTTATTAGAGAGGATGAGGCTTCCCTAGACAAGGAGAAGGAAAATGCAATCATTTTACAGATGAGGAAAATGAAGATCAAAGAAACTATCCAGCTTTCTAAGGTTAAACAAAAAGTAAGAGATTTATGTAAGCAGTTACAATTAGATAAATAAACTAGCTGAACATAAACAGGATGAGTAAGATACATCTTTAAAAGAAAAATGTACAAAAAAGACAGTGATATTAAATAAGTTCCATTTAAAACAGTGTTATGAAGTGATCATCAAATAATTGAATGAAATGTATGTATAATAAAGAGGAATTGTACATCTAGAATATAGTTTATCAGACTTTCTCTGAACTCAGCACTGTCAAACCGGTTGCACTATATTTTAACTAATTTCTAGAATGATCTCTCAAGCAGGGCTCTCCAAGACTAGAATTCCTCTCAAGGAGTTCCTGGCTTACTAGACAAGCAGGTACTATTGGTAAAGGATACTCAACAGTCAATTATAATAAAAAACTAAGTCCTAGAAAATAGCAGAAACCAGCAATAATGTATTCAAGTCGAAGGGAAGATCAAGTGAGATTGCAGGAACTGGCAAAAAACACACATAAATCGGTAATCTACTTCCCTGTGTCTGTTAACAGCTCTTAGATTAGAATCTGCTTAGATCCGATTTTATTGCATTGGTTCATTTATTGACCTTCAGTATGGTTTGTTGGCCTCACTCTTCAGTCCCGCATTAGGATGATTTCTTGTTAATTTCCATATTTCACAGAACAATCTCTAATTAAAACTGGATAAAACCTAAGTGGACAACCTAAGTGGATCCAATTTAAAATAAGGTCGAGTGGATCATAAATTTCACTGACCAGGGAAATACTGTTTTGAAGAAAAAGTCATAGATGTTATGTGAAAGGGACTTAAGCAATACCACACGTTAAATAGAACACATAGCTGGGAACCTAGTGTCTCTGGCAATATTAATGGTTCCCAAATTTAGTCGATCATCAGAATCGCATTTCCATGCCCCATCAGCAGAAATTCCAATTCATTAGTTTTGGGATGAGTCAGTAAATTCTTGTTAACCAGCCCCCCCACACACACACACAACACACACACACAGGCATACACAACACAGCAGGTGATTCTAATAATCAGCTAGGTTAGGGGCTCATTAAGTTAAATGATCCTGGGTACTTCACTTAACCTCATCTGTAAATGTAAGAGGGTCAGATGAGATGATTTCTAAAGTGACTTTTGATTGCAGACTTTATATTTCTGATATAGCCTCTTGCCTAGTCCAGGGATTTCTTCTAGAGAATGCTTGATGGATGATCCCTCAGCATCACTCTGTGGAGGCTATTTGTTCCATTGTTATAAAGCTCCTACGCTGAGCCAAAATATTACAATTTTCACTGATTTGTCCAAGTTCTACCCTTTGAAAAAATATATCCCCCTATCAATCTGACTGGCCTTGCATCTTTCCCACATAGTTTCTTCTCCAGGTTAAAAAAAGATGTAAAGATTATAGTCATAAAAGAATACATTTTCTTCTTGATAAGCCGCTTAAAATGGAACAAGTTCTCAGAATCAATAAGATGTTGCTTCACTAGAAAAGAAGAAAAATCAGTGAAGTAATTTGGAGTCTTGTATCAATACTCACATTTAGAGGAAATATTGCCAAGAAGAAGGCTGAGGAAAACTGTAGGAGTGTTACAGCCTACCAACAGATGGGGTGTGGTAAATTCCAAAGTGAGAAATGGAAGATGGAGAAAAAAATAATAAAAGTTACACACGTTTGAATAACGTTTAAAATTAAACTGTGTGGGCTGTAGCATATTTTTTTAAAATCATAATAGTATTTTGCACATCCTGTTTCTATCGAGGAAAAACTAATCAAATCAATGTCTAGATTACATATAGTCATTCAAATATAACTACATTTATGTATAATGATAAGTGATTCAATTACATAAACAAAAATAAGATGCAGTCTCAAAAACAGAGGATAAAGGAAATGTGATAGAATTCTATTTATCCATGAAAACATGATCATAGTAAAAATAAATTATACACCAAATCAAAGAATGATAAAGATAGGTAGACTCCCTCTAACATACAAAAGAGGTTAATTCAGGATAAATAAAAGTAAATTCTATTTACAATTCAGGGAAAAGATTATTAAACTTATTTCAAGTGGTGCAGTTACTAGCTGCCTACAAATGTGTATGTACTCAAAGCTCCAAAACCTACAGTCTTACCACTCCTCCTTCTTTTATAATCAATTTTTTAATTTCTTCTTCATTCAGTGTTTCCTTTATTTCCAACAAACTTACTACTACTCTTCCTACTCTTCAAAACTGTTGTTATACAATTTACAAAGCTGTTAGGTCAAAAGTCCTTTTTTCCAAATATTTTGTGGATCTTTTTGTCTCTTGACATTATGGATTAGTTTTCTTTCTTGAAATTCTCTATCTTTAAGTTCAAAGATTTTTTTTTTTCCCTCTGGTGAGGAGATCAGCCCTGTACTAACATCTGCCAATCCTCCTCTTTTTATTTTTATTTTTTTTGCTGAGGAAGACTGGCCCTGGGATAACATCCTTGCCCATCTTCCTCCACTTTATATGGGACACTGCCACAGCATAGCTTGCCAAGCAGTGCGTCGGTGTGAGCCCAGGGTTCCGAACCGGCGAACCCCATGCCACCGCAGTGGAGTGCGTGCACTTAACCACTTGTGCCACCGAGCCGGCCCCTAAGTTCAAGGATTTTAAATGTCTTGATTTTCATTGTACTTTTATCTGTCTTTCTGGGGATTTTCTTCTTTCCTTTGTCCATCTAGAAGAACCAAACCTATTCTTGCTCCTTTTTTAAAATACAAAATCAATAATAATCAGTCTTTAATATAAATCTGTACTTCTGAACTCTCAGTCAGCTTCTAATCCCTTATCTCCAACTGTCTCCTCAACATTTCCACTTGGATGTCAGGCTATTATCTTATAGAATCAAAGGGTGTTAGAGTTCCCACTGACCCGGAGATCATCTAGTCAAATCTGAAGTTGCAGATAAGGGTATAACTTGAAAGAGCAACCAGGCAAAGTCACTCAGATCATAGGAGAGGACAAAGACAAACACAGAAGCTCTGTATTCTCCATCCCCAAACATATTGTCATACAGCACAACTACCTCTTGTGCTACCTTGCACACAGAGGATTTTATATATATATTTTTTAATTGGTTGATATTTTTAGATTGAATTCGTAAGTTATAGACCATAATTTATTAAGGTAAATTAGCATTTGGGGCAGGACAAGATTAATATCAACAATTTTAGGCAAAATATACATTTGGCAATGTCCAAGATTGACACAAAAAAATTGTCTGTTTGACTGAGTAATGATCGTTTTTGAAGCTTTTGAGACCCTATAAAAATTTGCTTTGAGTTGATTGGCTCAGTGCTTGCTGGTTGACACACTTGATTACTCAACTATCCCTCAAAATTTGAAGTCTGCTCCGACGACTTTATTAAAAAAGGGCTTATCAAATTTAGATTTCTAGAATGGCAGCTTGAGGAGCTCTGCAGACCTAGACCCAAGGAAACACTGGTGATAAGTATAAATAAGATAACCATTTAAAGTCTATGAAAATTGTCCTAAGTACATACGGAAAATTAAGATTTATTTATTTATTTTCCCCCCAAAGCCCCAGTAGATAGTTGTATGTCATAGCTGCACATCCTTCTAGTTGCTGTATGTGGGACGCGGCCTCAGCATGGCCGGAGAAGCGGTGCGTCGGTGTGCACCCGGGATCCGAACCCTGGGCCGTCAGCAGCCGAGTACACGCACTTAACCGCTAAGCCACGGGGCCGGCCCAACATACGGAATATTAAGAAATTTATTTTACAAAATCTACTAAATCTTGGTAAGAAGAGTGAGAGTCTGACATTTAGCCATGACCTGCTTCCTCACTCCCCCATTCTCCCTCCCCTTTGAGATTAAGCACAGTCCCACTGCCTGGTCCCTCTGACCCAAATTCCCCTCACCAACAACCTTTCTAGGTTCATCTCCAGCCCAGGAGCTGGCCCTACCTCCTTCCACGCCCTGACCGTTGATATGCTTGTTTAGCTCTAAAAAAGTAATAAAGCATGGTTGTGAATAAAAAAAATGTGATGGCAGAAGCTCCAATCTAGGCAGTGTGAGCAAGAAAACAGGGCTCCCTCTTCCCTCACCTCCTAGTCAAGAGATATGGTATTCCAACATGAGGGGCAGGCATAAGAATTTCTTTTCTCCACCCCCTAGTAACAAGTTGCAGAGGCTATATTCCTGGTAAGTGTGGCCAAGAACTTGCGGGCTCCCTTCTTCAATCCCACCCTCATAGAGCAAGGGATCTACCCCCGGCTGAGAATTTTGAGGCCCTTATTGCCTTTGCCTCAACTCATTCATAGGGCAAAAGTGGGATATTCAGAGAGGCAAGCTGAGAAAACTAGAGGCTACTACATCCACTCAATACCCTCATAATGGAGAGGTGTCACTTCAGGAAAAGGGAGACATTGTCCCATTCTCAACACTGGAGCAGGGGCTGGGAGATTTTGCCCAATGGGATAGTCAGTCAATAAGAATAAAGAGCTCCAAAACTATCCTCAAAGGAACTGAGGACTGAGGGTGATTTGATTGTCATAGGGCTGGATCTTCCATATCCAAGTGAATTCTAAAAGGGGTTCTGGAGCCAATTGTTGTCATGTCTCTATCAAATGTCAAGTCTCTTTGATTCCAGTTGACCCTGCTATCCAGTTTTGGAAACAAAAAAAGTCTCACTCAGCCTTTCATTACAGAGATATTCTATGAATTATGGCAAGAATCTGGACAAAGCACTGGGGTCTCGTTTTATTCTGGCTATGTCTAAACCTGATCTTGAACTTCTACATCACAAATTCAGAGTAACAAACTAGATTGAAACCTGGTCTCAATCCAAACTCATTAAAAATTGAAAGTCCTTTCCCAATCCAAATTACATTTTATGATATCGAATTTTGTTGAAATCACAACGTAAAATTATGGTGCCCTTTTTTTTCCCCTACAAGGACATATTGAGTACCTGATCTGACTATTTAAATTAAAAAAGAAAGTAAACTTAATAATAAATGTGGGGGTAAGTATAATACAGCCAGCCATTGCCTCCATTCTAACCTTTGTTCTTTCTTTCAAATTAAAGTATTTTTCCGTGAACACTTTTCCTCCCACTGAGAAATCCTAACCACTGGTCTGCTACATATTTCCTCTTAATTTTTACACTCCTTTATAACCTCAGTAAGTTTCTTCCTTACACTGGAAAATATAGTCTCTAGATTTAGAAATAATTCTCTTCCAAAAATACTTAAAAAGAATTTGAGACCTACATAGTTTCAAGGAAATTTTCTACTTGTTTACAACGATAGCATCTAAGCATCATCCAAGACATGCATTTTATTTTTTGTTTTTGAGAAACAGAAATTCACATTTCCAGACAAAAATAAAGTTCACACATTTTTCTTCCTCTTCTTGACTTAACGAAATTCTTGTCATAAGTGTAAATGCCTCAGCAAGATTTAAGATACAAAATTTCATTAATTTATGGGAAGCATTTAGGCAAATATCTTCAGTATTGAGAAAGTGTGAAATAATTTCAACATTATTAACGATTTCTACCACTTTGGAAGTATAATGAGTTTGTAATTCTTCTTCCTAGGCAATCTCTAACAACTTGATATATTTATAAACTGACCTGGAAGATGTGCATCTCAGAAGACCACTGCGTAATAGGGTTGCTGCAGCCTCAGACCTTGGCAGACACTGGATTGGGGACCCAGCATTCCACGCCAGAAGCCAGCTTTGCAACTCCCCGAACTTCAGTGTTCTGGAAGGCTATTGATTTGTGGCCCACGCAAGCACAGTTCACTCCCCTGTTCTGGCCTCAGGTGGTTAGGCCCCTGCAAAGCCTTTAAGCCAGAGGGAGTTCCCTCACACTTGACCATGCTCCTAGGGGGATGCCCCACCTCACTGTGACTCTGAGTTTGAGGGGGGTAGGGGGGTATCCATGAGGATTGAGGTTTGCTTGATAGGTAGTGTGAACAAGACTCCTTGCAGATGAGTCTGGAATGCTGGGCCTCTGGCACCTGGGTGACTCAGGTAAATAAAAAGAAAAAAAAATTATATATGTATATAAACTTTTGCTTCTAGAAGTGATGCATGACATGACCATTAAGGCAATCACTACCAGTTAGTACAAGTGTATAGTTTTTAAAGAAATGTTAAGACAACTGATTTATCGTACGAGCTACATGTTAGAGTATGATGAGAATAGAAAATAAATAAAGTGTGGGCTGAAAAACTAGTTACATGGAGTGTCCACTTTACAGGGAGTATTGTTTTCATAGGTTGGTGTTCCTGGAAAGCAAATTCTATCAGAATTTAGAATTATAGGTAGGGTAAAGACAAATTTCAGACCATGATAAGGAGATTTATATGGAGAAAGTTTATTGGGGAGTATTCTCCGTAGGGGTGTGAAAGAAGAAAAATTAGGCAGAAGGAGAAGTTGATCTGTGATGTAGCTACACTAAAGAACTCAACCAATGCTACAAAGAACTTGGGATCTGGGATAACTGTGCAGAGATGTCCCAAATTAAGGCAAGAAGGTCTGGTCTTTGTGTCTCCACGTCAAGCAGTCTTTGTGTGTGGGCTGCCCCCAGGAATGAAGCTGATCTTGGGCAAGGTGGCTCTCTTTGTCTGAAGGCAAGGAAAATAGGGGAAACCTGGCAGTGCACATAAGCATCCAACTGCAAATCAGAGATATCAGATGAATGGCCTCTGCCCAAACAATGAATTCCCTTTGGAAATACATGGAATTTCTCTTTGTGAGTTTTAAAAATACACTTCTGAGATAAAACACTGTTTTTAAAATTCTAGGTTGCGTGTGTGAATGAACTCAAATAAAATGGTTACTTTGGTAAGTTTTGTGACTCCTATTTTGAAACAATTCACTTTAAAAGCAAAATAATTGTGCCAATTTAGCTTTTGTGGTTAATTATGGGCAAAATATTATCAATTATCAATGAATAATCCGCCATTCAAAACTTTTTCCCAATTAAATTCTGCCCTCCTTCCTCATTCACCTGAGCACTTCGCTAGTTTCTTATACAATATCTAGACATCTGAAATGTGGTGTCCAAGCACGTGAATTACAGATCCAGACAACCTGAGTTAGAATTCTCACTTAAACTCTTATTTTTTGCTTTACTTTGGGCACATTGCTTAATTTGTCTTTGCTACAAATTTCTACTGCGTACAGTGGGGATAATAATTGTATTTAGATCAAAGAGTTCTCAGCATTTGAGATAGTCCACTTGGCTGTGTGCTTAGAAAGAAGTAAGCTCTCAACATATCTTAACCATAATTATTATGCTTCATCTTAGTTATGTCTATACTCAAAAGCCCTCCTTTCCTTTTATGAAGAATATTTATGCAGATATATCTGGGCTTACTTCATCACCTGAATCTCCCTACTGTGTTTCTAAGTGCATGGTCAATGTCATATTTAACTATGTATTCTTGTGCTTATTACAATGCCTGACACACAAAATGAACTTAACTCCTTATTGAATTAATGAATGGATGGATTATATAATGAATTTTCCAACGTTGCTGGGTTTGATCCAGAAAAATAATTTTATACTTAGAGATCTTCATAGCAAATGAAGATGAAAACAACGCTGTCAGTAGAGATGGTTTTGAGTAACAAATGTAGCATCTGAGGACAGTGCTGGTAAATATCTGAGAACGTTTGTTCAACAGGGAAGGATTGCTAACATCACACATGGTGTTCTTAACTCGATACACTTGACAGCACATTTTTATCTCCTTTATTACAATAATGCCAGGTATAAAAGCTGGTAGGGACTAAAAGAATAAGGCAGGTAAATATTTTCTTATTATTCAAGGTTATCAGTACAACGATATATGGATTCATATATGGTAGCACATAAGGAAGGGCACCTGCTTTCTTTGGAGGAACATCATGGAAGAGGTAGTTCCTAACGTATAACTTGAAGGGCAAGAAAAACTGAAATCAAGTGACAGGTAGAAGATGTGGTCTTAGAGAGAGAGTTCCAGGCAGTCATATGAGTGGTATGTGCAAAGTAGCATATGGTGAGTGAGAGAACTTATTTGGAATATAGTCCAGGTGGTGAAAAATGAGTGAAGGGAAATGGAGGAAGAGAAGAAGAGAGAGATAAGATCAGGGGAGTTTGGACTCCGCCTAAAGCAGAGCCTGAGCCAAGGACTTGGGTGTGGAGATTTTATTTGGAAGGTGATCTCAGGAAGCAAGAGTGAAAGAACAGGAAGGGTGATTCAAGCAAGAAGGAAAAGCTAATATAAGAATAATTATCAAGGTCACTCCTTTGTATAATGGGGGCTCAATTTGACCAGGGCTTTTAACAAGCATACATAATGTCTCCTAGAAATGTCGTCCTAAAGGAAGGAAGGCTAGACTATATACCTACAGGCACTCAACTCCTATCAACTGAGATTGTCCTGGGGCGTTAATTCCTCCATATTTCCAGGATGCACCTAGCAGCTCTGCCATCCTGGCACCACCTTCCAGCCCAGGAGGAGAATCTGGGCTGGAAGGCAAGTGAACGATTTGCAGCATGCACTTGAGATGGGATGTTGTCATCAAGAGTTAAATTGGAGACATAAAGCGTGGACATAAACATTCCACAGTAGCCATGCCCTTGACATAAGCACATATGATAGATATATTAAAATGTCAAAATCCAGTTCATATTAATTTTAAAAGGATTGCATGGTACTCTACCCACGACCTGCCAATCTGGAGAGGAGATTACATTTTTTTTTTGGCATTATTCTGCCACCCAATTAAAAACTCTTCTTAATAGGACATCCAATAAAAATTATTAACTTGAAATAGTCCTGAACAAATACTTCGTTCTTGAAAAGAGATATATTTCTTCATTGTAGTGGTAAGTGGTTGCCGTGTAAAAACCATATTGAAATGTAGTGACTTAAAACAGCAGTTACTTCTTGCTCACAGTTGCACATTGGCTAGGAGCCAGCTGACCTAGGCTCGGCCTGGCTGGAGCAATTCTATTCATCATTCTCCTGGGCCCAGTGGGCTGGCCCAAGCACCTTCTTTCTGTGGGCCTGGGTAAAGCATCAAAGAAAAAGCTGAAATAAGTAAGGTGTCTGAAGGCCTACACTAAGAATTGATTCACTGTCACATTTGCTTCATTCCATTAACTCAGCAAGTCAGATGACCAAGCCCAAAGTCAAGAGGCAGGGAAATAGACTCTTCCCGTTTAGTGAGAAGTCACATGGCAAAGTGTGTGAGCATTCATAGAGTGGCAAAACTTTGCAGTCAACAATACTATCCACCACACTGTATTAGTTTCCTAGGATTGCTGTAACAAATTACCACAAACTTGGTGAATTAAAACAACATATGTTTATTGCAGTAACATTGGTTTATAACATTGTAAAAATTTCAGGTGTACATCATTGTACTTCTATTTCTGCATAGATTACATCATGTTCACCACCAAAATACTAATTACAACCCATCACCACACACATGTACCCAATTATCCCTTTCACCCTCCTCCCTCCCCCCTTCCCCTCTGGTAACCACCAATCCAATCTCTGTCCCTATGTGTTTGTTTATTGTTGTTATTATCTACTATTTAATGAAGGAAATCATACGGTATTTGACCTTCTCCCTCTGACTTATTTCACTTTGCATCATGCCCTCAATGTCCATCCATGTTGTCACAAATGGCTGGATTTCATCGTTTCTTATGGCTGAGTAGTATTCCATTGTGTATATATACCACAGCTTTTTTATCCATTCGTCCCTCGATGGGCACTTAGGTTGCTTCCAAGTCTTGGCTATCGTGAATAAGGCTGCAATGAACACAGGGGTGCATGTACCTTTGCAAATTGGTGTTTTCAAGTTCTTTGGATAAATACCCAACAGTGGAATAGCTGGATCATATGGTAGTTCTATCGTTGATTTTTTGAGGAATCTCCATACTGTTTTCCATAGTGGCTGCACCAGTTTGCACTCCCACCAGCAGTGTATGAGAGTTCCCTTCTCTCCACAACCTCTCCAACACATGTTGTTTCCTGTCTTGTTAATTATATATATAAAAATAAATAAATAAATAAATAAATAAATAAATAAATAAAAACAGACTGAAAAGACCAAAAAAAAAAAAAAAAAAAAAAAAACCAACATATGTTTATTCTCTTATAGTTCTGTAGGCCAGAGGTCCAAAATTAGAGTTTTGGAAAGGTTGGCTCCTTCTAGAAGCTCTGAGGGAGAATATGGTCCAAACTTCTCTCCTAGCTTCTACTGAGTGTAGGCAATTCTTGGTGTTCCCTGGCTTGTGGATGTGTCACTCAAGTCTCTGCCTCCATCTGCACATGATGTTTCTGTGTCTCTGTGTGTCTTCTTCTGGCTCTTATAAGGAAACTCATCATTGTATTTAGGACTCAACCTAATCCAGGATGGTCTCATCTCAAGATCTTTACCTTAATTACATCAGCAAAGACCTTTATTCCAAATCAAGTCACAATCTGAGCTTCCGGGTGGACATATCTTTTGGGGGGCCACTATTCAACGTGCTACACAAGCTGTTCCCAAATATAGTGTATTTAAGATTTTTTACCCTGGGTATCATCACTTCCAATTTAGTGTTTAAATTTAGCATCTTAATTTTATATGTATACATAATCATTTTAATTCCTCAATAATTCAGGATTCAAATACTACAAATCTTGGATTTTAAATAAACTACATTTTTATAATTTTTTCATGTATGAAAATACTCTATCACCGAATATATTTTACTGAGAACACTGAAGTAGGAGGAATGTGAAAAAATAAATCCATTTAATATACAAATTTAATTTAATTTAAATGTTCAAATGACATGAAAAATGTTACCAAAATCTTAAACAGCTAACAATGGTACCATGTCATTGTATATTTCTTAATTTTACATGTTCTTAAGGAATACTTCTGTTTTGGACTTATAAATGTAGTGCAAATCAATCAGATATGCAGCAAGTCCCAGACTGGTGATTTCATACAAGCTTCCAGAAAAGCATGGAGCGAAAATAACCAATAACACAAACTCTTTGGCCGCAAACATGCCAACTTAAACTTAGAAAATCCCTGAAAGCATTTACACGAGAATAGCTAAGGAGTTAGATTGCTTGTAATCACTAGTGTCCTCCACAAATTATACAGCAAAACTATGGAATAAAGCAGTGTTGGAGTATAAGCCGTGGCCCCAGACTGGTGCTGGTACATGAACTGATTATTACCATCTATTACCAGTTCACAATGAAGTAAGGACAAATTCAGACTATTTAGCAACTCTTATTGAAATTTGATGTTACCTCCACACCCCAAGGGTGCAATTATTGGATTCACCCCATTGAACATGGTCTAAATCATTCGAGTTGCATGTGGAGTGAACTGGGTGCTAGTCATGCACTCAGATAACAGTGTTTGATAATTAAAGATTTATTTGTTAATGTTAATCCCAAAGTGTATTAAACCTGGAATCTATTTATTTCATCAAAAGATAATTTAAATTTTTGGAACTGGCTACTGATGAAGGATTGAAGATGTTTTGAAAATACAGCATCATTTGCATTTTGGATAATAGTTAAAAGAGATTATCCTGAGTTTGCTGAAATTGCTTTAAAATGTTTTACTCTATTCCCATCCACTTACCTCTTTAAGATTTGTTTCTCTACTGTCATTTTTCTTGAAACAAAATATAGAAGCAGTTTTGGTACAGATCATTGTCTGTCACATAGTCATCAATCCAATCTAGATTAGATAAATTCATAAATTTACCTAATCTCAGGTTAAAATTTGTCTGGTTAAAATTTTAAAATATTGATATACGTGATGTTCATTCAAAATATGTGAACATACATTTGAGATGGAAATCACT
Source organism: Ceratotherium simum simum (assembly GCF_057802395.1). NCBI lineage: Eukaryota > Metazoa > Chordata > Mammalia > Perissodactyla > Rhinocerotidae > Ceratotherium > Ceratotherium simum. The sequence continues at coordinate 32,264,395 of NC_141910.1, read as the reverse complement.
ATTTCACTCATTACCTTTCTTTAAGTTAAATTTTCTAGTGACAAAAAATTACGTTTATTAATAATTATCTATATTAATTACCTCTATGTGCAGTTTTAATGAGCAGCATGTAAGTTTTGCATTTTTATTTCTTCCTATGTTTATTATGATTATATTTATTGAAATATAATTGCATATCTAGTGTTTCTAATATAAAAGATTGGGTATATAAAAATGTGTTTATCTTCGTACTTTTATCCTGTTTTATTTTCCTAGTAATATATTTTTATTTTATTTTGAAAATATATTGGTCCATGAAAGATTGCTATTTTAAATAAAATGGTGCATCATCTGTAGCTGAGAAGCAATGAAGTAGATGACTCTTGGCTAGGTTTTGGGAATTAATCAGAAATAAGTATATACTAGCATGAGAATCAGTACTGGTAATAGACCATACTACCTTTTCAAGATCTCAAAGCAGTGTCCAGAATACATAGGGACCTATGGTAACTAAGTATACGGACAATCTATTGAATAATTTACTATGATAATGATATTAATAATTATAATTATAAATATCATTTGGCACTCATAATGCTTTATTGATTATTTCTGAAACCCTTGTGATTTTGGATATGAAATGTTCAAACTACTGTATCCTAATTTAGTACTTCACAGGGGATATATGATGGTGATGTTATGTCAGAAGTGTCATGGTACGAAGGAAATGAAGAGTTGTTTTTCTAATTATTCTTTCCATCAAAAGTGATATAGAAGTGCATCTCTCATTGGCAAATAAAACTGGATAGTACAGCAGCTAGAGGTAAAAAGATACCCTTATGGGGGAAAAATCCAGAAAAGCATCCCAGTTCAGAGAGGCACAGAGGTGCAGTATTTTCAGTATTCTTACCATTCCCATTGTTTATAGGCAATAGTTATAATATATAGCTAGAATTTTTTGCACACATACAATGTATTAGGCATACACTATAGACAGACACACGTGAATGCACATGCAAGCACATGGTCCTACATTCCCTTTGATGCTCAAAAGAAGCATGTGATTTAGGTACTGTGATGGTCTTTCGATGTGTTAACTTGAATGGGCTGCAGTCATCGGTTATTTAGTCAAACAGCATCTAAGTGTTGGTATGAAGATATTTTGTAGAGTATATGGTTGACTTTAAATAAGGGAGATTATTCTAGATAATCTAGGTGGGCCTGAATCAGTCAGTCAAAAGGTCTTAATAGAAGAGCTGAGGCCACTCTAATGAAGACAAATTCCACTTGTGGACAGCAGCTATAGCCTATGCCTGGGAGTTTACCTGTCCTATGGAATTGACGTTTGCCTAGCCATGCCACAACTGTGTGAGCCAATTCCTTGCAATAAATCTCTTAATATGTATCTGGTTAAACCCTGACTAATACAGGTGTTATTATTATAACGGTTTTTTAGATGTAAAAAAGTTAAATTGTTTATCCAAGGTGCGGTCAGTTTGTAAGTGCCAGGATGAAGATTTGTACTCAGATTAACAAATGCCAGAGCTTACACCCTTAGCAACTGTGCCATAACATTTCCAGAGCAAAGGTTGTGAGTTATACAAGAGCAATATTTGGGTTTCTATGTGATCAGCAGACTTCTCACCTAGCTCTCAACCATCTCTCAGCAGTGAAGCGGTGGACCTTAATATCAGTCAGAGCCTGTTGTACACCCTCTAGAGTATGTTGAAAATAGAAAACAGTTTACTGAACATAGTTCACATTAGTGAATGTAGGTTAAGCCAGGCCCAACTTTTTGAGGCTAGAGTCTGGTTCTCCCAAGTAGTGGTACATACAGATATCTGGAGTGGGAGGACCTTATTTTACTATAAGAGTCAAGATTTCTAGCTGACTCCGATGAGAAAGACATATTTAGGAGCTCTTTCATTCCTCTGCTCAGCTCTTCATTTAGCATTCTGTCTTTTGGTTTGGATACAATGTGCATTTTGCTTTCAAATGTTTTTTTTTCTGCTTATCTTCACAACTCTAAGAGATAATAAGAGTGGATATTATCTCTTTAGCAATGAAATGTAAGACTTAAAAAAAATTTAAACCGACTTGCTTAAGGTCATACAGCCAGTTAGTTGCTAAATCAGAAGTTAAAAACAGTTTCTTCAACTCCATTCTTCCTTTCACGCTCCACATTTGATCACCCTTCAAGCAGACGTATGTACAGGGTTCCTTCCTTTCATGTTTCTAGATGGCTGAGTCTACGAGCTTAGAAACAAAGAAACACTGAGGAGAAATGTTTTACTCATGGGTCATACAGTAGAAATAACAGAATAAATAATTTTCTATTGCTGTATAACTAATTACCACAAACATAGCTGCTTAAAACAACATCCATTTATGATCTCAGTTTCCATAATTCAGAAGTCCAGCATGGCATGGTTGATTTCATTAATCAGGGTCTCATAAGGCTGAAATCAAGATGTCAGCCAAAGTTGCAATTCTCATCTGGGGCTCAGCATCTTTTTCCAAAATTACTGGTTGTTAGCAGAATTCAGTCCTTCTCATGCTTTTGACTTGGTCCCGTCCATTTTCAAGTCAACAACAGTGGGTCAAGTCTCTCTCATACTTGGAATCTCCCTGATTTCCCTTCCTCCTCCTCCTGCTTTTAAGGGCTCCTTTGGTGGAAATGACATTAGACCTAGTTCCCATCTTGCCTCTGCAACCGCTAGCTGTATAACCTGGGGCGGGGGGTCACATAAACTTTCAAGGCTTCATTTTCTCAGCTGTAGAATGAGGACACTGAAGTCTACTTTTTCTCTCAGCAGATTTCCTGACACACAGGAATCACTCTAGGGTCTCTTTCAGTTCTAATTTTGAATCATCTGAACAAGCAGTTCAGTAATAAAGATGTACTTTTTGCCAAATACATAACAAGATTCCCTGATTATGCCCAATAAAAGTTCATTAAATGAAAAGAAAATGTAAAAAGATGAATATGAGTAGCACTTTCCAAGTTATCCATATTTCACAAAGGGGAAAAATTCACCAAGAATAATAGTGTTTCTCAGCTTCCTAATCTCTCTGCAAGACTTATGAATTTTATTAACTGTTGATTCATGTGAAACCCAGATCTTATAGCTTTGAGTCCCGAACAGCGATTAATTAGACTGATGCCGCTCAAAAAGGAGTAGGATGTAATGCATAACAAGAATCAATCAATTCTATAGAAATCCCTCACATAGATTTAATGTTGAACTACCAACATAAATTAATGTTTTCAAAACAAAAAATGTAGTTATGCCTCTATTGTGCATGACTCTATACATGATAAGCAACTATGAAATTAATGTTTGTTTTTTCCAACAGTGTTGTGGCAATGACATAGTGTCAATAGCGAGCTTTGTTTTAAGTTGACTTTTCTACATATATGTTGAATTGCAACCTCACCTACCAAAACCACTGTTTTGAAAAAACAATCAAATACTTTTTTAAAAAGCCTTAATTAGCAAAATCAGTCTGCATTAAAAGCACTGTGCTCATTGGGAAGGTAGGTGTTGGTTAAAATGTGCGATCTTGAGGAAAAACTGAAAATACTGTATTATGGAAAACTTCAATGAGTTAGAGTTTCTAAAAGTTCTGCAATTTGAGACATAGATTTTCATGTAGCTGTCAGTGGAGAGGCAGAGACTCTTTATGTTGAGTCTATGTTCATGGAGCTGTGATACAGGAAACAGATTCTAAGATGGAAAATTGTGTGCAGATTTACTGGGAAATCCTCTCAGAATATACAACTTTAAGAAAATGAAGGTAATTCTGGGCAGAGTGACATGTTGTGCTGCAATTCACTTGCAACTAAGGCCTATGTAACCCCACATCAGCTAATCATTGGCACACTCTAGGAGGAAGGCAAACCCTGGACTGGACAATTCCCCACAAGTGAGGACCACTCCCAGTAAGAGATATATCTATGAGTCATCAGTAGCCATTATTCGCAGCAAATGGGTAATCGGTGCTGTATTAGTTTCCTTTGATGTGTCTTAAAAAGTACAATTTATTTATGGCTTAAAGAGACACACACTTATTATCTTACACTTCTGGAGGTCAGAAGCCTGAAATAGGTTTCATTGGGCTAAAATCAAGGTGTCAGCTAAGTTATGTTTTGTCCTGGAGGCTATAGAGAATAATACATTTTTTCCTTCCTTCTCTAGCTTCCAGAGGCTGTCCTCATTCCTTGGTTTATGACCTTCTTCCATCTTCAAAGTCAGGGGAGTCTTTTTCATGCTGCATCACTCTGACGCTCCTGCCTCCTTCTTCACTTTATAAGAACTGTGTGATAACTTTGGGCCCACCTGAATAATCCAGGACACTCTTCTCATCTCAAATCAGCTGAGTAGCAATCTTAATTCCAACTGCAACTTTAATTCCCATTTGCCATGTGACCTAACATATTCACAGGTTCTGGGGATTAGGATGCAGACCTCTTTGAGGGACCATTATTCTGCCTATAACAGGTGCATTCACCCTGCGAAGAAGATACCTGAGTGGAGCACACAGTATATACTAGCCAGACTGGTGAATTAGATAGAGATATGAATGGGGTCAGCTTTCTTTGAAAGTGGTGCTATTCTCTGCCACTTTCTGCCAGGATGTGATATGTCTTTTTTTATAGCTTAACTGAGTTAACATTTACATACCATAAACTCAGACATAAGTTTATAATTAAATGATTTTTTCTTTTTTTTGGCTGAGGAAGATTTGCCCTGAGCTAACCTCTGTCACCAATCTTCCTCTTTTTTGCTTGAGGAAGATTTGCCCTGAGCTAACTTCTGTTGCCAATCTTTCTCTATTTTGTATGTGGGCCACCGCCACAGCATGGCTGCTAACAAGTGGTGTAGGTCTGCCCTGGGGAACTGAACCAAGGCTGCTGAAGCAGAGCGTGACAAACTTAACCACTAGGCCACCTGGGCTGGCCCTATAATTAAATGATTTTTAAATAAATTTACAGAGCTATATAACCACCATTACAATCCAGTAATAAAACATTCCCATTATGTTAGCAGTTCCCTCCTGCCCTTTTTTCTGTCAATTCAATCTCCGCTCTTGCAAGCCCCAGACAACCAATTATCTGCTTTTGGTTTCTATAGCTTTGACTTTTCTGGACATTTCACGTAAATGTAATCATACAACATATAGTCCTTTGTTTCTGGAAAATGTGGTATGAATATAATATATTGTGTTTATCCATTTACTGGTTGATACACATTTACATTGTTTCCAGTTTAGTGATATTGTGAATAATGCTAGCGTGAACATTCAGTTACAAGTCTTTTCATGGACATATTTTATATTTCTTGAGTAAATACCAGTAATGGAAATACAGGGCCATATGATATATGTATATGTATTTTTTTAAAGAAACTGCCAAACCCTTTTCTAAAATAGCTGAACCAATTTTATTCCCACCAGCAATGTATGAGGATACCTATTCTTCCACATCCTTAGCAACACTTGTTGTTTTATGTCTTTTTGATAATAGCCATTATTGTGTGTGTATAGTGGTATCTCAATGTACTTTTCAGTTGCATTTTCCTAATTACTAGGGATATTGAGCATATTTTCATGTGCATATTAGGCATTCACATATGTTCTTTGATGAAATGTCTAATCAAATATTTTGCCTATTGTTTAATTTATGTCTTTTAAATTTTGATTTGAAAGAGTTATTTATATATTCTGGATACAAGTCCTTTATTAGATATATGATTTTCAAATATGGCTTATCTTTCCAATTTTATTAATGATGTGTTTTGAAGCACAGGAATTTTTAATGTTGATAAAGTTAAATTAAACAATGTTTTCTTTTGCGAATCTTACTTTGGTATTGTAACTAAGAGATCTGTGCCTAGCCCAAGGCCCTGAGAATTACATTCTAGATTTTCTTCCAGAAGTTTTGTAATGTTAAATTTTACATTTATGACTGTGGTTCGTTTTGAGTTAATTTTTGTATATAGTGTGAGGTAATGTTCTAAGTTCATTTTTATTTACATATACATAATTGTCCCATGACCATTTGTTGAAAAGAATATTCTCTCCTTGATTACTTATCTTTGTTTCTTTGCCAAAAAATAATTAAACGAATTTAATAGTTTATTTCTATACTCTCAATTTTTTTCCTTAGTCTATATGCCTAACTGTATACCAATATAACATTGTCTTGATTACTGCAGCTTGATAATAAGTTTAGAAATCAGATACTATATGCCCTCCAGCTTTGTTCTTCTTCTTTTTTATTTTATTTTATTTTATTTTTTTTGTGAGGAAGATCAGCCCTGAGCTAACATCCGTGCTAATCCTCCTCTTTTTGCTGAGGAAGACCGGCTCTGAGCTAACATCTATTGCCAATCCTCCGCCTTTTTTTTCCCCAAAGCCCCAGTAGATAGTTGTATATCATAGTTGCACATCCTTCTAGTTGCTGTATGTGGGACGAAGCCTCAGCATGGCCAGAGAAGTGGTGCTTGGGTGCGCGCCGGGATCTGAACCCTGGCCGCCAGTAGCGGAGCGTGCGCACTTAACCACTCAGCCACGGGGCCGGCCCAGCTTTGTTCTTTTTCAGAATTGTTAAAGCCATTACATTTATATATTAATTTTAGTAAGCAGCTTGTCAGTTTCTACCAAAAATGCCTGCTGATATGTTGATGGGGATTTTGTTGAATCTATAGATGAATTTGGGGAGAGTTGTCGTCATAAGAAATATTGTCTTCCAATCCATAAACATGAAATTCTTATTAATTTATTTAGCTGTCTTAAAGTTTCTCTTAGCAATCTTTTATAGTTTTCAACATACAATTCTTTAATTTATTTAATTAAATTTATTACTGAATATTATTTTGGTTGCTACTATTGTAAATGAATTTTTTTAATTGCTTTTTCAGAATGTTCATTGTAAGTATGTAGAAATACAATTGATTTTTGTATATTGATCTTATTTTATGTGACCTTACTAAATGTGTTTATAAATTCTACGAATGGAAATAAGTGTGTGTGTGTTTGTGTGTGTGTACGTGTGTGTGTGGTTTCCTTAGGATTTTCTACATAGAAGATTATGTTGTATGTGACTGAATATAGATAGTTTTACTTTTTTCTTTCAAATATGAATACCTTTTATTCATTTTTCTTGCCTGATAGCACTAGCTAGAAACTCTAGTATAATGTTGAATAGATATCTGCTGAGAGTAGACATCCTGTCTTTTTCCTAATCTTGGGCAAAGCATTCAGGCTTTTACCATTAAGTTATCATACTTAATGATACTTGATGATATAAGCTGTGAGTTTTTTGTAAATGGGAATTTCCTATATTAGGAGGAAATTTTATTTCTAGTTTTCTGGGCATTTTATCAGAAATGGATGTTGGATTTGTCAAATATTTTGTCTGAATCTATTGAGCTGATCTGGTGGGCTTTTTTTTTTTGATTCTATTAATATTAACACTATAGTGGCAGAAGTTGTGCCTGGTAATATTGTTATTGATATACTAACTTGACTTGGTGAAGGAGGTTTACCTTTTTCCTTCAGCCTTCCCTACTACGATGGCTCTTATCCCACAGGTCAAAGAACCAATGTGAGTGTTCTGCTAACTGCCAAGTTTAGCCAATTCCATTATATATTTGGAAACTGAGGAAATGACCACCATGTGGGTCCATCTATTCAGAATATTCACTCTGATCTGGACTTGGGCCAGAACTGCATTTATTACTGGCCTCATTTTAACAATGGCAAAGCTATTTAGTGCCTTGGATCCTTAGATATCAATGCCAATCCAGCCATTGTATCCAACAATTCAGCCCCTATATCCAATAATCCTCAAGAGATATTGGTAATCCCTTTACCTACTACATGGTTATCTAAGTAAAATATTCCTAGGTCCCTTTGGGGAAAGAATTTTAGATTTACAGAAAAACTATGAAGCTAGTACAGAGAGTTTCCGTATACTCATTGCTTTTGTACAGCTTCTTTTGCTTTTAGTCTTACTAATTTCACTCATTTCCAAAGTTTAGATCAGCACCTTATTCTTTTACCTCCTTTGTTAAAGTTGTTTCATATATTTGTAAATATAGTAAGATTGTTTTGTTTATTTATTTATTTATTTAATTTTTTTTGTGAGAAGATCAGCCCTGTGCTAACATCTGCCAATCCTCCTCTTTTTTTTTTTTTTTTTTTGCTAAGGAAGACTGGCCCTGGGCTAACATCTGTGCCCATCTTCATCCACTTTATATGGGACGCTGCCACAGCACAGCTTGCCAAGCAGTGCGTTGGTGCACGCCTGTGATTTGAACCAGTGAACCCCAGGCCGCCACAGCAGAGCACGTGCACTTAACCGCTTGCGCCATGGGGCCGGCCCCTGTTTTGTTTATTTTTTAACATATTAAATTCCATCCTTGGATCCCTTGAGCTGCTAAATTATTTTTATGAATATATATCATTATGGTTGATTCTTTGTGCTGAAAAGTTTTATGGATTTTGGAAAATGCATAGCGTCATGTATATACAATTATAGTGTCATACAGAAGAGCTTCACTGCCCTGAAGAATCCCCTGTGCTTCACTAATTCAACCTACCCTCTCTCCTGGAACCACTGATCTTTTTTACCATGTCTATAGTTTGTCTTTTCCAGAATGTCATATAATTGGAATCACAGAGTATGTGATCTTTTCAGACCAGCTTCTTTCACTTAGCAATATGCATTTCAGATTCATTTATATCTTCTCCTGGCTTGATAACTCATTTTTATTGCTGAATAATATTGTTCTGTATGGATGTGGAACAGTTTGTTTACTCACTCCTCTATTGAAGGACATCATGGTTGCTTCCAGTTTGGGGTGATTATGAATACAGCTGCTAAAAAGATTCAAGTGCAGGTTTTTGTGTAGACATACATCTTTTTATTGTTTGTTTATTGCGGTAACATTACATTTTATGTTTACAACATTGTATAAACTTCAGGTGTACATCGTTATACTTATATTTCTGCATGGATTACATCATGTTCTCATGTTCATCACCCAAATACTAATTACAATCCATCACCACACAAGTTTGCCTAATTATCTCTTTTGCCTTCCCCTCCTATCTGGTAACCACCAATCCAATCTCTGTCTCTATGTGTTTGTTTGTTGTTGTTATTATCTACTACTTAATGAGTGAGATCATAGGGTATTTGATCTTCTCCATCTGACTTATTCCACTTTGCATAATACCCTCAATGCTGGGTATTTATCCAAAGAACATGAATATGCCAATGCGTAAAGATACATGCACCCCTGTGTTCAGTGCAGCATGATTCACAATAGCCAAGACTTGGAAGTGACCTAAGTGCCCAACAAGGGAAGAATGGATAAAGAAGATGTGGTATATATACACAATGGAATACTACTCAGCTGTAAGAAATGATGAAATCCAGCCATTTGTGACAACATGGATGGACGTTGAGGGTATCATACATTTTCAAATCAATTGGATACATATCTGGAAGCACAATTGCTGGATCACATGATAAGGCTATGTTTAGCTTCGTTAAGAAACTGCTAAACTGTCTCCCAAAGTGGTGCTACCACCTTGCATTCCCATCAGCAATGAAAAAGTGTCCCTGTTGCTCAATGTTGCCATCAGGAAATGGTATTTTCAGTTTTTTGGATTTTAGCCATTCTAATTGGTGAGTAGTGGTTCTCCAAGCAATTTTTGTACGTAGGAAGTTTTGGGAAGATTTACAGGGTTAGATGAAGAAAATTGCAAGTCTTAGAGGAAAACCATTGTCAATTGTTTTCTGAGAATGCAGAGAACAACCTTTATTGATACAGTTTCTAATAGTGGTATATTTTCTTTTGATTAATTATAGTTATTATTGAATTTTGCTTAGTCTTGTGCTTATGCATTAACTTAGAATTTTACCTCTTTTTCTTTTTTCATTTGAGCAGCTTCACAATTAAAATGGATCACCAAAACGAAATAAGCTGTGCAATGATTAATATGGCTGACTGTTGCTTTCATGAATATGGGCTTACCTCATAGGGTTAAAAGTAAATTTTTTTAACAACTAAGTCACAGCAGAGATAATATTTTGATTTCTTTCCAGTTACATAATTTGTACACTCCCAAATACCTAGTTTAATTTTTCCATTTATTTTTTTCAAGTGCATTTGGAAATGCTAATTATGTTTAGTAATATGTGTTTAACTTACTCCCATACTTATATCAGGGGAAAATACATTTCAAATAAAATAGCCTTCTTATATGTTATAATCTACACTTTTATTTCCAAATTGGATGATTATTAGGCATATATTTAATAGCTACTCTAAAGTTTAAAAACGCTCAATGTGACCTTTACTTTCAGACTGAAACATGTAATTTTCACTCTTTATTCATCTGAATTTTACTATTTAACATGCAATTTTAAAAGTAAAGTAGGTTTTTTTACATTATTAACTGTCCTATACATATATTTAAGCTATAGTCTCATATTAGATTTGAAAGAATGTAATTACATCAAAATTTGATCTTAGTTTTGAGCGATCTAATTTTTGTAAATAGGTTTCTATTTGAACTGGTGAAATAACAGGAATATATATATGAAATAACAAGAAGTCGAATACATGCCTTTCCGTTTAAAAATAATTTAAATAAGGTTTACAACAATGTGTTGTCCTATTAATCAGAATTAGTTATATTCAAGTGAATTGCCAAACAAAGAAGGGGAAATAAAATCTCACTACATTTTTATCATCTCAGTAAGGGCACTGAGTTTTGTTAGAATAAATACAGCAAAAAAATTCACTTATATAAATTTTTCTCTTATTCAAAACTTATTAAAAAGGAATCGCCACTTCCAACAGTAGTATGCTAGCTTTATTCAGACCAACCCTCCCACAGAGTAGAGCTAAAAACTCTGCATAATAATAATAATATTTATTTGGAAATGTCAGAAAACTACCAATGTAGCAAGAATTTGAAGGGCCAAGATCCCTCCAAAAAGGGAAGGTCATAATGGTGGGCCCAATATTTGGAATCACTTTTCTCTTCAAAGAATTTGCTGATTCAAAACCAAGGGCTTGGAATTTGAGGAGAACTTTCTGCATCTAGCAGGGAGTGGGCAAGGTGAGCATTTGGATTTAGATCTCAGCATAGAGGTAGGGCTCCATGTTTTCATTTGGGAAACCCAAAGTGTTAAAGCTAACAGGGAAAGTGAATTAGAAATTGATAATCTTTCACAAAGGCTCAAGCTTAGCTTTAAATCGGGTCAGTCCTTGAGTAGATAAAGGTACTTATCTGCCTGTCAGAAACAAAAATTAATCCTGTCTTGAGAAAAATAATATCATCAAAATAGTCACACTGTCTCTTCAGTTTTTCAACACAATGTATAGAATTCAATTAAAACTAACCAGCTATTTTTTAAAGAAAAAAAAGAAATGGACCTACAGTCGATGAAAATATTGGAATTAGTGTACATAGATCTTCAATTATCTGTGATTAATATGTTTAAGAAGACAAACCAAAACATGAAGAGCTTTGGCAGTAAACTAGAAAGTATATTTTTAATAAGGAAATTCTCAAAATGGAAAATACAATAACTGAAAATAAGAACTCAACCAATTGGTTTAATGTTAGATTATACATAATTGGAGAGAGGATTAGAGAATTGAAAGTTAGTTCACATAAAAATATCCAGTCTGAAACATAAAAAGACAAAAGGATGAAAATATAGAAAAAGTAATGAGACACTAGAGATACAATATAAAAGTCTATAATATATATTGTGCATATACTTGTCCAAGTAGAGCAAAAAACCTCCGTAATATGACAAGTCATATTTGGCGATATAATGGCTAAGAATTTCCTAAAGCTATGAAAGACATGAAGCCAAATTAAAGAAGTCCTGAAAATAACAAATATGATAAATACAAAGAAATCCCCATCTTGGCTCTTTGTAATAAAACTTCTAGAAATCAAAGACAAAAATATTAAACTTGGAAAAAAAAAAAGACATACTAATTTCAAACCAGCAACAATAAGACTGAGAGCTGATATCTTGACAGAAACAATGGCAACTGGAAAACAGATAATATTCTAATTTCTGAAGGAAATAAATACGAAAATAGAAGTCTATACTATGGCTGCCATAGCAATGCTCCTCTCAAATCCTCAACTGCAGGGAGTATAATTGACTGAAGGCCCCAGTTTCTGTGCTGTGAAATCTTGCCTAAATTAGTTCCACAGCCACACTTCTCACAGACTCATCTTAGCTAACGACTGAGTGTGGCAGGGAGGCAATGGCAAGCCCATTCCTAGGAGATTAGGGACTCTTGTGAAGGGCGACTGTGGCTTGAAGCCTCCCTCACAGACCTGATGAATTTTCCCTAGAAACACTCTGCAGACTAAGACACTTCCAACCAAACTTTCTCCTCTTTCTCCCTTCTTCTGTTTCTCCATCTCTGAGTCTGACCTGCATTGCCAGCTGAGGACTCTCTCAGCCTTTCTCTGCCTCTTCCTCATTTTCTCTTACAGGCATTTCTCCTGAATAGTTTCTTTCATATCTAATACTGTTTTGGCAATTGTTTCTTGGAATATCCAGCTTTTAAAGAAAAAAAAAAAAACCCTACAAAATGAAACAGGAATACAGATAATGAATAAGACAAATAAAAATTGACATAATTAATCTGTAACCAAATTGCACAAAACGACACACTAAAGATATCACTAAAAGCAGGAGGGAAATTATCCTATACAGAAGTACAGAAATACAGAGAGGATTGTAGAGAACAGTTAAGTAAATCTGTGAGTATGATGAATGTTGACTATAGAAAATGAAATAATGTCTTAGGGGGTTAAAACTGTGACGACAAAAGAACAAAAGATAAAGAGAGTTGGGCCCAGCTTGGTGGCGCAGCGGTTAAGTGCGCACACTCCGCTGTGGTGGCCGGAGGGTTCTCAGGTTCGGATCCCGGGAGTGCACAGACACACTGCTTGTCAAGCCATGTGTGGTGGCATCCCATATAAAGTAGAGGAAGATGGGCACGGATGTTAGCTCAGGGCCAATCTTCCTCAGCAAAAAGAGGAGGATTGGTGACGGATGTTAGCTCAGGGCTGATCTTCCTCACACACACGCACACACACAAAAGATAATGAGAGTTATGGGGAGTTAAAGTGCTCTTAGCACAGGAATTGGGCCCCTTTCGTGTGGGTGGGTCTTGTGAATATGCTGGGACTCCACTCCATGAAAGGTGGCAATGGTGAAAGGATTTGCAGATAGAATAAAAGTCTCTAATCTGTTGACTTTGAGTTAATCAAAAGGAGATTATCCTGGCTGGAGTTGATTTAATCAGGTGAGCCTTTTAAAAGATGGTCCAGACCTTCCCTGAGGGGAGACAATAAGAGAGAGACTCCCTTGCCAGCTTTGAAGAGATAAGCTGCTGCGAAAGAGCCTCATGGCTGGCACCTGGAGGGCATCTTCCAGGAACTGAGCGTGAATCCCACCCAACAGCCTATAAGAAAACATTGACCTCAGTCCTACAGCTGCAAGGAGAGAATTCTGCCTCTAACCAGTGAGCTTGGAAAAGAATCCCAGATAGCCGAGGAGATGGCAGCCCCGCCAGGCCGACGTTTTGAACGCAGCCATATGAGACCCTGGGCAGAGGACCTAGGTAATCTAGACCTGGATTCCCGACCTTGGAAACCATAAAATAATAAATGTATGCTATTTCAAGCTGCTACATTTTTGATAATTTGCTATATTGCTTTAAAAACTTTCACAGCTTTTATAGCTACGTTAAAAACACATAGACTTGAACACAAGAAGCTTTACTATGGAGAAAGAGGAATATTTTATAACATATAAGAATTAACCTACCAAAGCGTATAACAATTCTAGATATATATATAACTAATAAAATTGTCTCACAGTAATATAAATCGAACTTTAGAAAGTAATAGGGAAAGTAGATAAATCCATGATTATTGTGGCAGATTTCATCATACCTCTCTTTGGAACAACATGTTTGTTTCCAGGTCCAAGATATATTTAAAATATATTGCTGGAACAATAATATTGTGACTTTATAAAATTTGAGCTAAATTACAAAAAATAACTCAAAGAAGGAGATAAAGAGTGACTTCAGAAGGCTAGACAGATAGATTTGAAATTACCCTTTAAGACAAACCTCTTTCAAATCTATTCCTTTAGCAGTGATTTAAACAGTCAGGCTGGAAGAAATGTTCAGATTAGTTGTTTGCATGCATTGTTTTTAGGATTAAAATGCCAGGGACATCATTAGTCTGGTTAGTGTGACAAAATTATTCTCATTAGATTTTTATGTCAGTATTTTGTTCAGTTTATTTCGGTGAATAGGTAAATATCTAATTAGAGAATGTTTTCCATTAGGCAGTAATAACATTGACTACAAAACAGAAATTTATAACTTCTACCTTTTACAAATGTATTTTTTTATTGCAATGAGCTATGTTTCAATGTCTGTAATTTACTTTAAGATATATCAGCCTGTAATATTATGTATGTTATGTATGTATGTGTCAGTGTATTCTACATCTTTTTTCTTATTGAGGTCACATTGGTTTGTAACATTACATAAATTTCAGGTCTACATCATATTTGCACTTCTACATAGACTGCATCGTGTCTACCCCCAAAAGCCTAGTTGTCATCCATCACCATACACGTGCCCCTTTACCCCTTTTGCCCTCCCCCGTCCCCTCTGTTAACCACCAATCTGTTCTCTGTTTCTGTGTGTTTATCTTCCACATATGAGTGAAGTCGTACAGTAATTGTCTTTCTCCATCTGACTTATTTTGCTTAGCATAATACCCTCAAAATCTATCCATTTTGTTGCAAATGGCAAGATTTTGTCTTTTTTATGCCTCAGTAGTATTCGTTGTATGTATGTGCAATGAACATAGGGGTGCATATATCTTTTTGAATTAGTGTTTTCATGTTCTTTGGATAAATACCCAGAAGTAGAATAGCTGGATCATATTGTAGTTCCATTTTTAATTTTTTGAGGAAATCTGAATACTGTTTTCCATAGTGGCTGCACCAATTTACATTCCCACCAGCAGTGTATGAGGGTTCCTTTTTCTCCAGATTCTCTCCGACACTTATTTCTTATCTTTTTAGCAATAGCCATTCTGACAGATGTGAGGTGATATCTCACTGTAGTTTTAATTTGAATTTCCCTAATAATTAGTGATGTTGAACATCTTTTCATGTGCCTGTTGGCCAACCGTGTATCTTCTTTGGAAAAATGTTCAGATCCTCTGCCCATTTTTTGATCTAGTTGTTCATTGTTTTGTTTTTGAGTTGTATGAGTTCTTTATATATATTGGATATTAACTCCTTATCAGATATACGATTTGCAAATATTTTCTCCCAGTTGATGGGTTGTCTTTTCGTTTTGTTGTTGGTTTCCTTTGCTGTGCAGAAGTTTTTTAGTTTGATTTTGTCCCATTTGTTTATTTTTTCTTTTATTTCTCTTGCCTAAGGAGACATGATATCAAAAATGATACTGCCAAGACCAATGTCAAAGAGCATACAGCTTCTCTCTTCTTCTAGGAGTTTTATGGTTTCGGGTCTTATATTCAAGTCTTTAATTCATTTTGCATTAATTTTTGTGTATGGTGTAAGATAATGGTCTACGTTCATTCTTTTGCACGTGGCTGTCCAGTTTTCCCAACACTGTTTATTGAAGAGACTTTCATTTCTCCATGTACGTTCTTGACTCTGTTGTCAAAAATTAGCTGTCCATAGATGTGTGGGTTTATGTTTGTTCTCTCAATTCTGTTCCATTGTTCAGTGTGTCTGTTTTTGTGCTACCATCATGCCACTTTGATTACCATAGCTTTGCAGTATATTTTGAATTCAGGGAGTGTGATACCTCCAGGTTTGTTCTTTTTCTTCAGGATTGTTTTGGCTATTTGGGGTCTTTTGCTGTTCCATATAAATTTTAGGATTCTTTGTTCTATTTCTGTGAAGAATATTGTTGGGATTCTGATTAGGATTGCATTGAATCTGTAGATTACTTTAGGTATTATGTACATTTTGACTATGTTAATTCTTCCAATCCATGATCATGGAATATCTTTCAATTTCATGTCTTCAATTTCTCTTAATATCTTATAGTTTTCAGTGTACAAGTCTTTCACCTCCATAGTTAAATTTATTCCTAGATATTTTATTCTTTTTGTCATGATTGCAAATGGGATTATATTCTTGGTTTTCTCTTTCTACTAGTTCATTTTTACTGTATAGAAATACAATTGATTTTTCTATGTTGATTTTGTACCCTGTAACATTACTGTATTTGTTAATTATTTCTAATAGTTTTTTGGTGGATTCTTTAGGATTTTCTAAATATAGAATCATGTCATCTGCAAATAATGACAGTTTTATTTCTTCCTTTCCAATTTGGATAGCTTTGTTTCTTTTACTTGCCTAATTGCTCTGGCTAGGACTTCCAATACTATGTTGAATACATATTCACAGTATTCTATGAATAAGTTCACAGTATTCTCTTATAATCCTTTGTATTTCTGTGGTATCCATTGTAGTTTCTCCTCTTTCATTTCAGATTTCATTTATTTGAGCCTTCTTTTTTTTTCTTAGTGAGTCTACCTAAGGGTTTGTCAATTTTGTTTATCTTTTCAATGAACCAGCTCTTAATTTCATTGATCTTTTCTATTGTGTGTTTCATTTATTTCTGCTCCAGTATTTATTATTTCCTTCCTTCTACTGACTTTGGGCTTTGTTTGTTTTTCTTTTTCTAGTGCTTTTAGATGTAGTGTTAGATTGTTTATTTGAGATTTTTTCTTTTTTTTGAGGTAGGCCTGTATTGCTATATGCTTCCCTCTTAGTATTGCTTTTGATGCATCCCATAGGTTTTGGTATGTTGTATTTTTATTTTCATGTGTCTCTAGGTATTTTGAGATTTCTCCTTTGATTTCTTCATTGATCCAATATTTGTTCAGTAGCATGTTGTTTAGTCTCCACATATTTGTGACTTTTCCAGCTTTCTTCTTGTAGTTGATTTCTAGTTTCATACTGTTGTGATTGGAAAAGATGCTTGATACAGATTTTAATGTTCTTAAATTTTTGAGATTTATTTTGTTTCCAAAATATGGTCTATCTTTGAGAATGTTCTATGTGCGCTTGAGAAGCATGTGTATTCTGCTGTTTTTGGATGGAATGTTTTCTCTCTATATATCTATTAAGTCCATCTATTCTAGTGTTTCATTTAAGGTCACTGTTTCCTTGTTGGCTTTCTGTCTAGATGATCTATCCGTTGATGTAAGTGGGGTGTTAAAGTCCCCTGTTATTATTATGTTGCTTTCAGTTTCTCCCTTTAGGTCTGTTAATAGTTGCTTTATATGCTTTATTGCCTCTATGTTAGGTGCATTATATTAATAAGTGTCATGACTTCTTGGTGGAATGTCCCTTTTATCATTATATAATATCCATTTTGTCTAGTGATATCTTTTTTGGCTTAAGGTCTGTTTTGTCCCTTATAAGATTGCTACACCCACTTTCTTTTGGTTGCCAGTTGCTTGGAGTATCATCTTCCATCCCTTCACTCTGAGCCTATGTTTTTCTTTAGAGCTGAGTCTCCTGGAAGCAGCATATTGTTGAGTCTTGTTTTTTAATCCACCCAGCCACTCTGTGTCTTTTGATTGGAGAATTCAATGCATTAACATTTGGAGTGATTACTGATATATGAGGGCTTAATATTGCCATTTTTCTTTTGTTTTCTGGTTGTTGTATGTTTCCATTGTTTCTTTTTCCTGGTATTTCTGTCTGCCATTTCAGTTTGTCGGTTTTCTGTGATGTTTTCCTCAGTTTCCTCTTTATTTATGATTTGTGACTCTGCTCTGATATTTTGTTTTGTGATTATCACGAGGTTGTATAAAAGATCTCATAGATGAAATACTCCTTTTCTGCTGATAACATCTTATATCCATTGGCCTATGCAGATTTCTTTTTCTCTTCTCCTTTCATGTTTTTGTTGTCACAAATTATCCTTTTTTGTGTAATAATTTTGTGACCAAGTTGAAGTGGTTATAGTTATTTTTGATGCTTTCTTTCCCTTTAGCCTTTATGTTATAATTAAGGTTTTACTAACCCATTCTGATATAGAGTTGCAATTTTCTGATTCTGTCTATTTATCACCTTGCTCAAAGCTTTGTAAACCTTTACCTTTTTGTTTCAGGTAGGAGGACACCTTTCAACATTTCTTGTAAGGCAGGTCTAATGGCGATAAACTCCTGCAGATTTTGTTTGTCTGGGAAAGCCTTCATTTCTCCTTCATATCTGAAGGATAACTTTGCTGGATAGGATATTCTTGGCTGATAGTTTTTGTGTTTCAATATTTTGAATATATCATTCCACTCTCTCCTAGCCTATAGAGTTTCTGCTGAGAAATCCCCTAATAGTCTAATGGGAGTTCTTTGTAAGTTATTTTCTTCTGTCTGATCACCCTTAATATTCTTTCTTTGTCATTGACTTTTGACAGTTTTAGTACAAGTTTCCTTGGAGAAGGTCTTTTTGCATTGAGATAATTAGGTGTTCTATTAGCTTTATGTATTTATATATCCAGTTTCTTCCCCAGATTCGACAAGTTCTCAGCTATTATTATTTCTTTGCATAAGCTCTCTGCTCCTTTCTCCCTCACTTCTCCTTCTGGGAAACCTAGTATCCTTATATTGTTTTTCCTAAATGAGTCAGATATTTCTCATAGAGTTTCTCCATTTTTAAAAATCTTATTTCTCTCTCCTCTTCCATTTCTAGATTTCTATATTTGAACTTGCTAATTATCTCTTCCATATGGTCTACTCTATTTCCAATGTTTTCTACTTTATTCTTCATCTCATTTATTGTGTTCTTCAGCTCCAGAATTTTTGTTTCGTTCTTTTTTAGAGTTTCAATCTCTTTGGCCAAGTATTCCTTGTGTTCATTAATTTTATTCTTGTGCTCATTGAACTGTCCAAGTTTTCTTGTAACTCGTTGCATTTCTTCATTTTGACAGCTTCTTCATTTGACAGCTATTTTGAATTCTCTATCCATTAGATCACAGTCTTTCATGATTTCAAGTTTGCTAGAGATTTGTCATTTTCTTTTTGTGCTACCATGTTACTGTAGTTCTTCATGGTGCTTGAAGGGTTGTTCCTCTGCTAGCGCATTTGTGGTAGCAAACACCTTGCTTATTTGGATTAGGCTTTGTTTACTTTGATTCTTAGCTGCTCCTGGTTGTATTTGAGACCCTGTGCTTTCCACCCTTCACTGCCTCTACCAGAAGTGCTCTCAGTGCCCTTCTTGTGCTGCTTGTATCTACGAGGTTGCTGGCGCCGGGCTGCTTATGATGTCACTGCAGTCATGGGTTTTGCCCCCGGGGTCCCAGAGCTGTGAGTACCTCTGCTGCTTCAGGGATTGCCTGGATCACATGTTCCTCCACAGCAGCAGGGGCGAGAGCAGAGTGGGGTGGTAGCTGACATCATGGGCACCTCTGCCACATCTGGTTTATTGTACCTGTAGGAGCCACTGCTACATATGGAAGGGCTGAAATTGCGGGCGCCTCTGCAGCTGGGGTGTACTGTGGTCATGGGCTCTACTGTTGCTATTACCATGGAAAGCTCACCACATGCTTTCCATGGGCTTGGGTGCTGCTGCAGTGTGTACCGCCTGTGCTGCTTCTCCTAACTTATTTGGGGGTATTGGCAATGCCGCTGCTGGAGGCACTGGGTTCACAGGTGTTGCTGTCACTGCCAGGTGCTCAGGGTCTTGTATTCAGCCACTACTGTTGGTAGGGCTGTTGTCGGGGGTGCTGCTGCTGGGTCACAGGCACCACCGTGGCTCCTGGAGCCCCAGGTCACAGTCACCACCAGCATCTGTTGGGGGTGGGGGTGGAGCTGAAGCAGGAGTGCTGCTGTGGCTCCTGTAGCCTCTGGTCTCAGCAGGGGCCTGATTCCTGGAATCTCAGGTCACAGGCACCACCACCACTGCCTGGAGTTTCAAATGCAGCCCCCACTGGTGGAAGGGTCAGTGTTGGAGGCACAGCTGCTGAGAGAGGGGGCCAATGGCTGGGTTGCAGGCACTGATGGGTTTCCTGAAGCCTCAGGTCATGGGTGCCATTTGCCACTGTTGGGGAGAGCGGGGGCTGAGCTGAAATTGCTGCTGCAGCTCCTACAGCCTCTGGTCTCCAGCGCTGGTGCAGATTTTGAAACCTTAAGTCACAGGCATTGCCACAGCTGCCAGGGGTATCTGTGTCTTTGATGCAGCCTGCACTGCTGGAAGGGCCAGTGTCAGAGGCACTGCTGCAGGGAGAGGGGGAAGGGACTGGGTCATACGAATTGTCAGTGTTCCTGGAATTTCTAGTCATGGGCCCACAGTGATTCCTGGCATCTCCAGGAGTGTGGGCTGTCTGGATTCCTGGAGCCTCTGTTCAAGAGCGTTACTGTGGTTCCTGGGGCCTCTGGTCATAGCTGTGGCCACAGATCCT
This sequence comes from Ceratotherium simum simum, assembly GCF_057802395.1. Taxonomy (NCBI): domain Eukaryota; kingdom Metazoa; phylum Chordata; class Mammalia; order Perissodactyla; family Rhinocerotidae; genus Ceratotherium; species Ceratotherium simum. Next base: position 32,243,876 of record NC_141910.1, on the reverse strand, counting down.
GATACCTGTGGTCCTGGGAGCTGCTGCCTCTGCTTCCCTGGTTCCACCACCTCCAAGAGGTCCAGTCCACCCACCTTCAAATGTATAGACATCTGGGTCTCTCAGGCATTCTGGTGTGCTGTGAAGAAAGTTCTTTTTTGGTCAATGGATGTCCTACTTTTTGTAACTTAGAGGGGAGAGACAAAGGGAACAACTCACTCTGCCATGATGCTGATGACACCTCTATTCCACATTTTTAGGAGCAGTCCACTGTTCTACTTCAAAATGTGTACTCCACGGATGATTAGGATATCAGACATGCTACCTTCTAAGGAAGGCTACTGTAAGCATTTTGCTTTTCTAATTTCTCAATTAACACTTCAGATTCTGTTCACTAGCATTGATTTATTCTTTTTGAAATTAAAAGCATAATAATTAGTATAATTATAATTAGAAATTGAATTTCATTGGTGAAATTAAAAATATTACAGAAATGAAGAATGGGTAAAATATTTTAGAGACACTTTCCATCTTTGTATGAATAAAATTTAAGAATCTAGGGAAACTTCTTCCTGCTTCCTTAGGGATGGCATCTAAAGCTTCATCCTTGAATAATTCTATATCCAGTCATTGGTCGGGAGTGATTCTGAATCTCTGATATCAGCTAAAGGGTAAAAAAATTCTTGAAAATATATGCATATGTCTGGCATGAACAGTTCATAGGTGGTATTTGTAACACCTAAAATTTAGCTGAAATTTATTGACTTTACTGAACATGTTGTATAAAATGTGTTGTGGCTTCTTACTAATAAACACTTGTTTAATAGGTACCTATATGTTTAGCAGAATTTGTCCTGAGATTTACTTAAGTTAAAACCAGGAAATGAGATTGCAGGGAATAGCTAAAGTTTATCAACCTCATATTTAGAAAATTCAAAAACAACCTAATGGTTGTGTATGACTGTATTTGCTTAGGTCGGTCCATCATAGAGTGGTTAGAAGAAATGAACAAACAAAGAAATAAACAAAACCATGGCAGAGAGAAAAGTAATAGAAAATGCAAACAAAATGCTATGAAGTTCCAACAGAAGATGAGTTCGCATCCTGTGTTGTTCAAGAAAGTCATCATAAACAAAAGAGAACAACTAAAAGTAAATAAAGTAGGACACTACAGGTAAGAAGCACCATAAGAAAGATATTGATGAGGGAAAGAACATGAAATATTTGAGAAATAGCGAGCAGTGTACGATAAAATGCTCATGTAGTAGGTGCTCAGTAAATATTTATTAAAGTAATAAATTAACTAATGAATAAATACAGTTGAATTGTTTGAGGCATGGGCTTCAAGATCACTTATCTGTAAATATTTTCTTGGGAAGGAAAGTAATTAATGGTTTCTTAGGAAGTGTATAATTAAATCATGTGACTCTGTCCTGCTACAACGTTAGGAGGATTATTCTGGATGCAGCATAAGAAATAAACTGGAGTAGAAAGAGATAGTGGGTACATAGGTAGTAGAATGAGTGAAATCATAGAGGAAATCATTGCAGAATATAGAATAAGAAATAATTGAGGTCTGGTTTAAATATAAAAATGCAGGTATAATATTGGGAACATTTTTCAGGGCAGTGTGCCAGCACTATTTTAAGTGCTTTACCTATTGTATCTTAATTACTCCTTACAACCATCCTGTAAGATAGATACAGTAGTCCCCCCTTGTCTGCGGGGGATAGGTTCCATCATCGGCATCTGGATCGCAGTTGACCGCAGGTGACTGAAACCGCAGAAAGCGAAACCGCGGGGACTACTGTACTATTATTGCTCCCATTTTTGAAATATTCCACTTGTAGCATAGAGAGTTCAGAGATCTAATAAGTGATGGAGCTAAAATTCATACATGTGCATTCAAATCTGGGCAAACTCTAGAAATCATGTTCTTAAACATTATGCTGTGTGAATCAATATGACTGACTAAAGGTCCCGTACCGAGTAGGAAAAAAACTCAAAAAGACTTCACAACAATAAGTTGATTTAAGTTTTAAGTGAGGATAACTAGGATAATTTTGGTATAATTAAGGGTAATAGGTTAAATTTGTATAGTCATTTAAAATATGCATTATCATATGATAAGGAGAACTGTGGAAAATAGGAAGAAGTGCTGGACAGATATTGGTAGGGAGGGAATGAGTAGCTTCTGACATTTCGAAGCTGCCTGACACTCACAACTAGGGCGTGTTATTCTCTTATTAGACATAAATAATCTCACAGAATACTAACCTCAGAAAAGGTTATTTGAGACCATGATGAAATGAGACAAAGTAAGGCCACTTCATAATTTTTTTCTAAGCAGAGATAAAAACAAGTTTCCTCTACCACCCACAAAAATACCAAATGCCCTATCATTCAGCCAAAATGAGTGACTGCTGCTTCTTTACTAATTACAACTCTGTTATTGTACTAGTCTTCCCTTTCTATAGATAAGATTTATTGAAGTACCCAGTTATAGAATTTCCCCTACTTCCTGAAAGCACCCAATCTAGAGTAAACCCCCACTTCTTTAGACCTTCCCCCAAATCACCCAACCAAAGCCCAAATCCTATGATAAATTTTTGCTAACACTCTTTTACAGAGGCACCCTACGTTTCCCCATGTCGTGTGCTCTCCCTCACTACAACACGTAATAAATCCATCTTGCACCCTTACAAGTATGTACCTGTTCGTCTTTGGCTTGAGTCACTGACATAAAATAATGATTAATTTATTTTTTCAGTTATTCTTTTAGCACAATACAATGTTTACTAAATGAGAGGCACTGTATTAGACATTGGAGTTATGAAGATGATAAAATTTATGGTCCCTTATCATCTAAAGGGCTCATAGCCAATGCCTGAATGAAAGGAAAAATATCCAATGTAATTAGTACTATTCCGTAAATTATTAAAGCATAGAGGGGCATGTAATTATTTCTGATTTTGGAGGTTGGGGTTATCTTGAGAGTGGAGATGGCCTTTAATCATGGCCTTGAAGGACAAGTAGCATAATATTCAGTGTGATAACAAAGTAGCCTCAGGTTTAATTGTTCTAGAATCCATTTTTGTTTATATAGAACTATGCCATCCTACCCATTTACGTTGTTTTATAATATTATATGTATCTTTTAAAGATCCATTATATTACTTTTGAAAAATAGACATAAATTAATAAGTAACTTTTTTTTTAGACAGAGGAAAAAATCAGTAAAATAGCATTATATTTACACTGGAATATTTCATTATTAAATTATATTGGGGAAAGTTGGAAACTAAATTGTGAGTCTTATTTTCCAGACAATTTTATTAGAGTAAATGAATAAATTAGGTTGTTTAACCATAGAAAGTACACTGTATAGTGAATAAAATAAATGGAATAATGTAAAGTCATTGTGCAGGATTAATCATTAGAAAAATCAAACCCTACCAGTTCTGTTACTGAAAAGCCAACTTTTGAAAGTCATACCTCTGCACCTGAAGACTGCGGGAACAGTTTAAACAATCCTTTTTAGAATTCCAGGTGAAAGAAATGTCTTATGCTGATATCAACTCATTTATTGATATTTCATTTATCTTAGCAATTAAATATGTTTAAAAGCTTTAGATTGATATACTGAAAGTCCTACTGGAGTTGTGTCTTGGTGGTTGGCTACGCTAAGAAACATCACTGATTTTTGGATTGGACAGCATTAGTCCTCCTATATTCTTGTATGCTTAGAAGATACACCCAGAGACAGGGGCCGGTAGTGAGAGAAGGTCTTCAGTTTTTACTTCAATGAGATGAAAAAACGTTTGAGTTTTGGAATGAGTCTAAAGAGTCATAGGTCTTAGAAGATAAAATTCCCTGATGTTAGTGACGTGTAATACAAATAGCTTACATCCAAAAGTAAAAGTGCATGGTCTTTGAATTCTCTGTTTCCGGTGGACCGATCCCTTTAAGATGACCACACATCTAGCTCGATCATTAGTTAAAATCTAGCTTGAAAGTAGGGTCTTTTGAAAATTCAATACAGGACAAGTACATTAGAGATAATTCTGGATAGTTATAAGGTTATTAAACGAGGAAGAAAAACCCCTTACACATATACACATTTATCCTGTTCTACAAAAATGCCGAGAGACTGTCCTGATGCTGAGACACTTCCATACGCCCTCTTTCAATCTCTTATTTTTTTCTTTTAAGTCCCATAGGCAAGATAGATGAGAAAAAGTTATAGAATCCCCTCCTCCCTCCCTGAAAGTTAACCATTTTCAAAATTTTGATTTATATTTTCTAGAACTTTTTCTATTTAATGGTGTGATTCTATACATATGGTATGTAGTCTAAATATTTTGTTGCCATAGTATGATATATTACCTTTTGTAATTTAGAAATTTTCTACGTTGGAGGTTTCATTCGATTTTGATTTTTGCTATTTTAATAATAACTGTTGTACATATGTACATATGTGCTTACGCCTTTGTCCTATTATTCCCATAGGAAAAATTCTTAGAGTGTGAGTTATCATACCAAAGGGCCTCCAGCATTTTAAGGTTGTTGATGTATAGTGCCAATTTACTTTAAACACAAGCATACCAATTTAACAGTTAACATCCATGCTGATTTATTTTTTACATGCATGGCAACTTTAGATATTATCTGGGAATATTTCTAAGATTTATGAATATATTGTGTGTAATTTTATTACAAGAGTGCTTTGTGATTCTGAAGAACAAATAATGTACCAAGAATAATTATTTGATAAACTCCCTAGGCAACTAAACTTTCAAACATCCATTTCTGCATATGAAGTAAAACGCCTGTTGAGATACATTGCCACATTCTGAGGCTATTTTTATTAAATCATTATGTAGAAATTAATAATTAAACAATTTCTTCCCATTAAATCAAAGAAACTTTTATTTCATTACTTAGCAACACGTTGCCATAAATTATTTTCATCCCCAAGCATCCTCACTCTTGTACAATATGATAACCTTTCCGCTTCCAAATTGTTGTTGACCTTGAATATGGTTAGTTATTCGCAATGTAAACTCATCTACAAGAAAAAGACTCATGAACCAGAAGCAAAGCTCAATGATTTTAGCCAGCTTTAACAAGGGCAAAAATTAACTACTCCTAAGTCATTCACCTGGTTGAATGTTGACTTTGATACAATGATATGGAGATAAACACTTGTCTAAACAATTGCTTCTGTCCAGCTCTCAAAAATTATAATTGTATTTAATCATTAGGATTTTTAGATTTTAATTAATTAAATATGAGTACAGGCTGAAAAGTAGATTTTTTTTGCATATTTTTGTACTAAACTAAGGAGAAGTGTGGGTAATCAAAGTCATAATTCAACTATTTAATGTTATTACAGACAAAACTGTCACTTAAAAATGTTCTGTGGTCAAATTTTTCAGAAATGTAATGTTGGATTTGATGGATTACATAATTTGGATATTAAATAGAAGTGTTTGTTCAGTGGTGAATTCTACCAAACGTTTAAGGAAGAAATTACACTATTTCTCTACAGTCTCTTTCAGATGATAGAAACAGAGGGAATACTTCCTGACTAATTCTGTGAGGCCGGCATTACCCTATTACCAAAACCAGAAAAAAGACATTACAAGAAAAGAAAATTACAAAACACTATCTTTTATAAACATAGATGCAAAAATCCTCAATAAAAATATTAGTAAATTGAAACCAAAAAGTATAAAAATAATTGTACACTATGACCAAGTAGGATTTATCCCAGGTTTACAAGGCTAGCTCATCACCAAAAATCAATTAATGTTATCCATCACATCAACAAATTAAAAAAGAAAAATCACATGATCATATCAATAGATGCAGAAAAAGCACTTGACAAAGTTCAACACCCTATCATGATAAAAACATGTAGTAACCTAAGAAGAGGGGGGAACTTTCTCAACTTGATAAAGACTGTCTAAAAAAACCCACAGCTAACAGAATACTTAACTATGAGAAACTCGAAGCTTTCCCGCTAAGATCAGGAAGAAGGCAAGGATGGCCCTTCTCACCACTCCTTTTCAACGTCATACCAGAAGTCCTTGCTAATGTAGTAAAGCAAGAAAAGGAAGGAAGAGAAAAGAGTATACAGATTGGGAACAAAGAAATAAAAGGGTCTTTGTTCAGAGATGACATGATCACCTATACAGAAAATCCAAAAGAATCAACAAAAGAAATCCTGGAACTAATAAGTGATTAAAGCCAAGTTGCAGCATACAAGGTTAATATACAAAAGTTGATTTCTCTCCTATATACCAACAATAAAGAAGTGGAATATGAAATTAAAAACACAATACTATTTATATTAGCACCCCCACAAAATGAAATACTTAGGTAAAAACCTAAGAAAATATATACAAGATCTACATGAAGAAAACTACAAAACTCTGATGAACAAAACAAAGAAGAACTAAAAACATGAAGAGATATTTCATATTCATGGATAGGAAGACTCAATTGATGTCAAGATGTTAATTATTCCCAACTTGATCTATAGACTCAATGCAATACGAATCAAAATACCAGCAAGTTAATTTACATATATTAACAAGCTGATTCTGAAGTTTATATGGAGAGGCAAAAGACCTAGCATATAGCTAGGAGAAGGACAATATTGAAGGAGAAGGACAAAGTTGGAGGACCGACACTATTTGACTTCAAGACTTCCTATAAAGCTATATAATCAAGACAGTGTGGTGCTGGTAAAAGAATAAGGAAATATATCAATGTAACAGAATGGAGAACCCAGAAAGAGGCTCTCATAAATATAGTCAACTGATCTTTGACGAAGAAGCAAAGGCAATACAATAGAGCAAATAAAATCTCTTCAAAAAATGTTGCTGGAACAACTAGACGTCCCAATACAAAAGAAATGAATCTAGACACAGAACTTACACCCTTCACAAGAATTAACTCAAAATGAATCATAGACCTAAATGAAAAATGCAAAACCGTAACAGTCCTAGACTATAATATAGGAGAAAAACCTAGATGACTTTGGGTATGGTGATACCTTTTTAAATACAACCCCAAAGGCACGATCCATGAAAGAAATAATTGATAAGCTAGACTTCAGTAAAATTAAGAACTTCTCTAATGCGAAAGACAATATCAAGAGAATTAGAAGACAATCCACAGATTGGGAGAAAATATTTGCAATAGATGTATCCGATGAAGGACTGTCATTCAAAATATATATTGAACTCTTAAAACTCAACGACAAGAAAACAAACAACCTGATTTAAAAATGGACCAAGGATCTTAACAGACACCTCACCAAAAATTAGATACAGAAGTCAATTAAGCATTTGGAAAGATACTCCACATCATATGTCATCAAGGAAATGTAAATTAAAACCACGAGATACCACTACACAGCTATTAGAACATCCAAAATCTGAAACACAATACCAAATCCTGTTGAGAAAATGGAGCAAGGGGACTCTCATAAATTGTTGGTGGGAATACAAAATGGTACAGACACTTTGAAACTCAGTTTGACAGTTTCTTAGAAAATTAGACATACTCTTACCATAGGATACTGCAATCACTCTGCTTAGAATTTACCCAAAGGAATTGAAAACTTATATCCACACATAAACCTGTATATGGAGATATACGGATATATATATATATATATATATATATCAGCTTATTCGTAATTGCCAAAACTTGGAAGCAACCAAGATGTCCTTCAGTAGGTGAATGGATAAATGAACTCTGGTACGTCCAGACAATGGAATATTATTCAGTGCTAAAAAGAAATGAGCTATCAAGTCATGCAAAGACACGGAGGAAACTTAAATGCATATTACTAAGTGAAAGAAGCCAGTCTGAAAAGACTGCATACCATATGATTGCAACTATATGAAATTCTGGAAAATGGAAAACTATAAAAACAGAAAAAAGATCAGTGGTTGCCAGGGTAGGGGTGGAGGGATGAATAGGCAAAGCATAGAAAATTTTTTAGGCAATGAAAATAATCTTTATGATACTATAATGATGGATACATGTCACTATACATTTGTTCAAATTCATAGAATGTACAACACCGAGAGTGAACCCTATGGTAAAGTATGGTCTTTGGGTGATTATGACGTGTTAATGTAGGTTCATTCTTGGTAAAAACCTGTATCATTCTGGTGAGTGATGTTGATAATGGGGGAGGATATGCATGTGTGGGGGCAAGGGGTGTATGGGAAATCACTATTACCTCACTTTCAATTTTGTTGTAAACCTAAAACTGCTCTAAAAAATAATCTTTTTAAATAATGAAAATGTTTCTTTTAAAATCTAATGAAAAAATTAGAGATGACTCAGTCAATTATTGAGTTACATCATTTTCTTCTGAACTCTACATTGCTCTATTTCATCTGGCATTTATTTTTGTCAGATAATATATCTGAAGCCAATCTGATTCTAACATTAGTAAAATTAACCTTTCCTCCTCCCTGGAAACTTAAGATATTTCTTATCTTGAAGTAAATGTATAAATTGCTATTTTTTTCTGCTTAATATTTTTAGCACTGAACATCAGGTCTCTCAACTCCCAGTCTCACATGCAAGTTTTCTTCTTTTCCACCTATGATTGTTATTACTGGTCTATTTTCTATTCTCTTCTTTGAAAATGACTTATTGAAAGTTTCTATTTCTCTATTCCATTATTCACATCTGTTATAGAATCACACTTTCCTATCTCGTTATGAGTGAAGCTTCCTCATTTATCATCTGTAATTCAATTATGTACAAAGTTATTTCTGCAATTCACTTCTTTAAGTGGTCAATTGGTTTTATAGTCTTGGTCAATTATAGTTTTTATTTCACCTGAGATTTTCTTATTTAGTTAATATTATTATCTATTTGCCCCTCAGCAATTTTACAGAGACATTTTAAAATTTATTTAAATTTATTACATGTTGACTTCAATAGAAATATTTGTGTTTTTTCTCCCAACAAATACCGGCCCCCCCTTTTGTGATCTGCAAAATTTTTTCATGTGTCCTAGATTGTTTTCTCACATTTACTGAATATTTAGTTGGATTTAATATTGTTATTTCAGAGACGTGTAGAGGGTCCATGTCAGAGCTCATACTATTTGGCCTTCTGCAACATAAAGAGATATACAACAAGTTGGATCATAGGACAGATTATGGAAGGGTTGGCATTAAACTCTAGTTGTTTGGTTGCTTGCAGTTTTCATCCGTGGAATCACGAAGGAGACTAAGTGAAGTTGTAGGTCCACTGTTCCATTTTCAGTGAGGTTAACCAAACTAAGAAGAAATTACATCTAACACTAAAGGGAAAGTCTGAAGATTAGAGTACAAGGAGAGCATAACAGAAACTACCTCTATGGAATTGCTCAAAATAAAAGAAACTACAGGGGGTTCTATTTTGTTGATTGTTTTTGCTTAAAATTATCTTTGATTTAAATATTTATTATTAAAATGTAGACATTAGAGGGGCTGGCCTGGTGGTATAGTGGTTAAGTTCGGTGAGCTCCACATCGGCAGCCTGGGTTTGCGGGTTCAGATCCCCAGTGTGGACCTACACCACTCATCAAGCCATGCTGTGGCTGTGACCCACAGACAAATAGAGGAAGATTGGCACAGATGTTAGCTCAGGGCCAATTTTCCTCAAGCAAAAAAGAGGAGGGTTGGCAATAGATGTTAGCTCAGGGCCAATCTTCCTCACCAAAAAAAAAAAATTTATGTATATTCATAGACATTAGAATAATATTTCAAAGTTTCTATCCTATTTATTTCCCAAATCTCAACTCTGTGATTTTGTCTTTTGAATCAACTGAAGAATGAGAGTCTGGATCAGAGTTGTATCTTTGCCAAATGTCCAACAGGTTTATTTACCTTTCCTTAGAGGTTCACTATACTTTCAAATTCTTTTCAGTTACATAGGTTTCTAAGGGTTTTACCATCTGTTTTGTTGTTGTTGTTGTGTTGTTGTTGGGGGAGAGTGTGAGGGCAGACTGATTTAATTTTCTTGGATAGAATTTGTTCCAATCTTCAGTTAATATTTCTATAATAGCGCACTAATGAGCATGTAAGTATATCCTGATTTGCATAGATAGCCTGTTAACATGTTTTAAGTTCTCAAGCTCCTTTTCCTAGTATGCTGAGCAGTTATTGTAATGTTCTACATTTTGAAAAAACTTGATAAAACAAAAGGAGGAAAACATTTTCTTTGTTCTTTTCCAGGGGCACATGTGAGCAGGCTGGACAGGTTGAAGCTGACTTCTAGATGAAAAACACTCTATGTGTCAAAGTAACAGTTATGAACATGTTGGGAGAAATTTGGTTTATCATTGTGAACATTTCTAGAGCTTCTAAAGTTACAAAAAGTTATTCTTAAATTGCATACTCCCCAGAAATTTATAAGATGGTAGATAATAAATAGTGCTCTAAAATATTGATCAGGGTGCGGCCCAACTTCGGATATATCTAAACCAGCAAAAGTGTGCCACGAAAGTATGCTTATCACAGTGTGTACAGTTGAAGCAACATAAAAAAGGTATTTTGGATGGCTACTGCCCAGAAAACTCATCACATTATAGGGGTCATCATCGGTGAAAGATCAGAGATCAAAGTGAGAATGAAAATGATATAAAGATACATTTTAATGGCGATAGGAAAGCATCTCTGAAGTAGAAAACAACAAAGTAGCAGGAAAAAAATACTTCAAAGGGTGTTAGGTTTTATGATAAGTGTAGTAATAAACATAAGGGGAGTAACAGAAGAAAATGATTTTGACTCGATGTGATCGTCTCCCAGTCCTGGTAGTTTCTCTAGAGTTTTATGTTCAAGTTTGACGGAAGGATTCTGTTTAGACTGTGCAAGAACTCAAGCACCTCATTCTGAAATAGAGAAAAGCTAAGTTTTCAAAAGCAGCAGGAAAGAGACAGCATCTGTCACTTTTCACTTGATGTTTCTATATAGACCCGGAAAACAGACTGAAGCTAAGAGCACCTGTGTTCCTCAGAATGCTGTAAACTGTCTCATTTTCTCATCCAAAGCCCATTGCTTTCTATTTCCAACCCATCATCAGATCAGGATTTATCACTATTATTGTCGTCATGATTACTATTACGTATCATTAGACTCTCCACCCCCAACAAGAGATCATTATGGCTTCCTTTTTTTTTTCCCTTAAGGCTTCAGCTATTTCCAAAATGTAAATGTTTATCATTGCTTCAGAAGGAGACAGAATTGAGCTTCATTCAGGAACTTGTCCAGGCTTCAAACAGCTCTGTTTGCATTCCCTGCTGGCTGCTTTAAAGCTCAAACAGATGAACAATGCAGATTTAAATGGAAGAAAATTTCTTTTTTAAGTTTGTATTTGAGTGATTGAAGCAGGCTTTATGCAAAATATCTCCAAAGAATGTAAAATCTTGATGGAAATAGCGCTGAAATGAACTACTGTTTAAGTCCCTCATTCCAATTTGTAGAGACAGCATGGTGTAGTGAAAATACCCCTGGATTCAGGGTTCAGGATTCAGATTGTTGTAACAGCTTCAAGTTTTTATGGGAACTTGAGCAAGGCACTAATTTTTCTGAGGCATTTGTAAAATGTTAAGGCTCTTAATGTTGAGCTCTGAGGTTATTCTTATTTTTAACATTCTGCCACTTTGGGGTCAAGGACAATGCTTTATTTTAAAGGATTAAGGTAGAAAAAACATGTTGGTGAGTAAGAGTTTGACCAAACTTGGTATTCTAATCATCCCTATAATATACATGTAAAAGAATCTTTGTCTCAACTGAAAAGGAGAAAAACATCTGAACTCAAGTAACTGAGGCTTGAATTACAAACTGGTGGCAACCTAAAAAGCTTTAAAGAATAAATGCTAATAAAATAACACAGATAATTCTGATTGTTTCCTGCTGGGGCTGTTAGAGCAAGCTTTTAGTTGGCTATTAGTTCAAAAACGCAAAACTCAGAATCTCTAAATCTTAATCTTCGAACAAGTTGTAGCCGTAGTTGGACATTTTATAGCCTATGATTTTTCCAGATCCTGTACAGTTCAATGATTATATTAGTCTGGGTCTGAGATTTCTCACATTATTGCACTCTGTCATGAAACTATTTAAACCATTTCAAAATAGGTATGAAAGTTATTTTGTGATAAAAACAGAGAACATGTTTAAACTATATGTGCTGAAACTATATATTGACCAGCTAACTTTTGTATAAAAAACTTCAGTTGCAGGGCCGGCCCAGTGGCATAGTGGTTGAGTTTGTGCACTCTGCTTCAGTGGCCCAGGGTTTGCAGGCTTGAATCTGGGATGTGGACCTACACACTGCTTATCAAGCCATGCTGTGGCAGGCGTCCCACATATAAAGTAGAGGAAGGGGGGCACAGATGTTAGCCCAGGGCCAATCTTCCTCAGCAAAAAGAGGAGGATTGGCAACAGATGTTAGCTCGGGGCTAATCTTCCTCAGGAGAAAAAAAAACAACACTTCAGCTGCAACAACTGTTTTATATTTTGTTTTTTAATTTCGTGCATTCTAATTTTGTTTCACCAAATTAGAACATTAATAACTGCTTGTGATTGTTTAGCCACATGAACTCTTTTACTATGAGTCATCTCCATAACATGACAAAATCTTCTCTAGAGTACAGAAACAGAATCTTTTTCAGGAATAAGATAGCTTCCTTTTCTTCACTATGTCCAGAATTTGTATTAGCTTCTCTTGAATAGACGTGTGATTGTAGTAAGAATGGAGCTTTAACAAGTATATCAATTCTGGAATTAATTTTATTAACAAATGTGGATATTCCACTTGAGGTACCTACCTTGATAATGTAGCAGAATAGAAAAAAACACTGGACTGGCCATCAAGGAGAACTATGTGTCAGTTATGGACCTCACAATGTTGTTTTGACATTGTAATAGCCTCTTAGTCTTTCTGAGCCTCAGTTTCTTTTCATACGCAAAATGAGAAGATGAAGGATAAAACTTTATTAAGATCTCTTTCAGCTAAAATCATTGTGATTTCTCTCACTAATCAACCAAGATTGGCCATTTTTATGCAACGGAATAATGGTAAGGGAATCAGAGGAGACCTAGCAAAGTTTAAGTTAACTTAGAAAATATCCAGGGACGATCTTTATTTAGTACTGAGTGATGCTAGTGATCTAGTTGTGTACCATTCTGCATGAGTAATGAATCATGCAAATAAAATACACTGTCATGGTGTTTAAGGGGACAGTTGTTTCCAACATATTTTATTGTCAATTGTCAACAGATCCACACCTGCAACATTGTCAAGTAGTTCCAACCGTCTGTCTCTTTGGAACTGACCAGCTGCAGTCTACATATCAACATTAGAAGAAAAAATTGTGATACCTCTTGGACTGCCAATCAAAAGTTTCATTAGGCAAGCTGCTTTAACTAAAATGTGAGATAAGACAACCAACAGTGGGGATGCAAGGACAAACAGACAATTTTATATGCTATGTAAAATGTAGAATTTATATAAAGAACTTATATAAAGTTATGACATAATTAGAGGCCAAATAGACAAGTGGAAAATGATCTCAACAGTTATTTACACAAGAACATATTATCAGTAAACAAACAATAGGACAGTTGCTAACCTTCATTGAAGACAGATAGGTAATTTTTTTTTCTTTTTCTTATATATACCTACATGTTTATATTATTTTATATATAAGACTGTATATATATAAATATATATGTGTGTATATATATAATTTAGAGAAGAGTGGATATACATAATTCTGGAGAAAAAGAAGAATTAGAATTGTCCCAGGAATAGAAAGGACTTACAGGTGTGATATTCACAGGTAGAAAGAGCTTCCAATACAGTTTCAGGATGATAGACAAGCTAAAATCTTTAAGAAGAAAGTGACTTAAGAAGAACATTTGACCCTTCTTCTAAGAGAAGAAGCCTCTGGATTGCATTATTGATTATAATTATTATAAATATTACAACTATAATTATAATAGTTAAACACAATGAGTAAAGAGTAACTGATATGAGCCAAATGGGACAGATATGAAAGAAGAAAAGGGAGATCCCAGGAAGGGAGCTAAAAGTCAAGAAAAGGTGGTGAGAAGGAGGAGACGGCATCTTTGTGTGGTAAATAAACAAGACTCTCACTGTGCCATTGAGCCTTGATCAAGGGCTCGCAACGTGGTATAAAAATCTTAGTAGAGTCTTTTAGATCCTGTCCAGCCTGTTATTTGGGGTGATGATCAGTAGCATCTGGGATGAATAGGAAATGTTCCTTTGGAATAAATTTCGTTAGGCCTCAGTGATCTGAGCCTTGTATTGGTATACTACATGGCTTGAACTTAATGTCCTCAGTTCAAATTTAAGTTTAAAAATTTTTATGTAGGAATATAGAAGACTCAGGGAAATTCTCATAGACAAAGCTTGATTCTCTACTCACATGGAGCTTACTGAGAGCATCTTGTGTCAGGAACATATATTTTCACTGCTCTAACTCCTAAAGTTAAATGCTGAAAGGGAAGGGATTCTTTTAAAACTGGGAGAGTAAGCAGGAAGAACTTCAGTGGCTGAAATTCTCCCCTTTCCTGTCAAGATATACTTATTAAATTATGTTCTTAAAAACCATTGAAAAATATTTCAAGTGGAAAAGATTATTTTTAGAAAAAGACATAATTTTAGTAGCTTGAAATGGATGGCTATGCTATTCTGAATTGTTATAGGGGAACAGGTATCTTGCATAATGGAGAAATTGGTACTTCAGGCCAGACTTGATTGGATTGGACATGATGCCATTCACCTTGCTTTGAGATTATTGGCCATAGTTCATTCTGGAGGATCGACTTTTGATGTTAATTCTCATTTTAGGTCTTATTTGCTTACCTTTTTTGGTGAAGTCCATGGTCAAATGTTTTGCCTTTTTTCATTGGATTGTTTTGTTTTTTCTGCTGAGGAAGACTGGCCCTGGGCTAACATGTGTTGTCAATCTTCCTGTTTTTGCTGAGGAAGATTGGCCCTGAGCTAACACCTGTGCCCATCTTCCTCTATTTTGTACACGGAACACTGCCACATCATGGCTTGATGAGCGGTGTGTCAGTCCCCACCCGGGATATGAACCTGCGAAGCCTGGGCCGCCAAAGCGGAGGGCGTGAACTTAACCACTACACCACTGGGCTGACCCCAAGGGTTGCTTATTTTTTTATTATTGAGGTTTGTTATTATTTCTTTTTCTTTTTTACTTTTGAGTTTTCTAGATCCTTTATATATTCTGGATATGAGTCCTTTATCAAATCAAGAAATATATGATTTTCAAATATTTTCTCCTAGCTGGTGGATTGTCTTTTTTATTTTTCCAGCTTTATTGAGATATTATTGACACATAGTATTGCCTAAGTTTAAGGTGTACAATGTGTTGATTTCAGATATTTATACATCATAAAATGATTACCACCCACTCACATTGGTGGTGACAGGAACTATTATTGGTCCTTTGTGATGTTTGGAGATTATTCATCTAATATTTTTCCGTTATTCTTCTCCTATCTTTGTGTAGTTCCTTCTCATGCATGCATTGGTCTGTACTCCTCACAAGGCTTGAGTGAGACCTCTCAGTTCAGCTTTACCCTTTCTCTATTCAGCTTTATCCTGCCTAGTACTCTGAAAACTCAAGCTTTCTCTCCCCAGACTCCCAGTTATGTTTCCCCATCTTGGGGAGACCTCTGAGCTCTGTTTAGATTGCCTTTCCTTACATTAGAGCTGGAGACCTCTCTTTAGGCGGTAAGATTGGACAATCATAGGGCATACCTTATTTGTGTCTCCTCACTCAGGGAGAACTATCTTTCCTTACCTGATGTACTGAAATCAGTTGTTTTACACATTTCATCCTGATTTTTTTGTTGCTGTTGTGAGAAGGGTTAATCTACTGCCTGTTACTCTATATTGGTGGAAAATAGAAATCATCTGGTAACATAAGGTTTAAAAAAATTTGAAAAGAAGGCAAATGCTATATAGCAATAAATAAATATTAAAAATAATCTAAAATATAAAAATATATGTGTTCATTTGCAAAAACAAAAATAAATAAGAGGAAGATAATCTATCTCATATCCTAAATATCTAATGTTAGGAGATTAAATAATTTATATTTTCTTCTTTTGATACAATATTTTGTAGATAGCATGATCTACATGCAGGGGTGGAAGGACAGACTTTAGTGTCAGATGTTAATGTAACTCCTGGCTCCATAAAATGTGGGTAATAATTTGTACCCAAAAAGTTTTCCTAAGATGTATATCCCCTATCACAATATTTAGCATATATCAAATGATCACTTTATGTTAATATCTAGTGAAGTTGCAAGCAGTGGAATTATGACTCTTTTCTCTTTTCAAGATAGCAACAGTACTAATGACTATAACAACAATGATAACTTAATACCTTGCACTTACGTGTAGTCTTTTCCCCTAGTTTTAGAAACAGCAGTTACAGTTTGCAATAGTTGTGAGTGTTATATGTTAGGGGCCATTAAGTTCTGTATAGGGATGAGCAAATGGAGATGTAGTGACCTAGGCTCTTCTTTCTCTCCATTCTTACGACCAGCTTCCCTACTGAATCAAGACGAAGGGTCTGATGACCAGTGTAAATTTGTACAATACCTAGTGGATTTTTCTAAATAAAGTTACTAGGAAAGTTGGTTTAAAATGGTGAAGCGTAAAGGTTATTTTTGTAACTAGAAATTGGACAGATAATGTTATTTTTCTGTTTAAATTGTTCCTAGAAATTGAATTTATAGTCTTACCCTGTCTTCAGAAAAAATAAGAAAAATATATATGATTTCGTTTTGTACTTAAAAATTTCTTGTTGTCTTTTACAGATTTTATGGTATTCTAAATCCACTTTTTCAGAACAAGATGTTAAATTTATTGTTATATAAATGATAACTGTATTTTTTAAACTATATTTATATTACATGCTTATTTGATTAGGAATTCACCAAATATTTACTGACTGCCGAAGTACTTTAAGGAATTCTAAGAAACTAAACTGGAAAAATTACTTTGGGCGTTCTTTGATTAGTACACTCCATTTATCTAACAATTTCAAAGAATTAAGGAAGTCTGTGAATGTATGTTTTTGATATTTGAAAATTTCCCTTTTGAGAGTAGATATTTTGTTTAAAAGAAACCATATTTGATGAATCATAAAACCAGCTATGTCTTCTAGATTGGCAAGGGAATTAAGAATGTCCAGAAAATTAGTAATTTATTCTTTCAAATGCCAACTTTTATTTTAGAATAAACCATAATAGATAGAACCATCAGCTATGTAAACTAGACTATGTTTTTTTTGTGAATTAGAAAACTAGATGTGTCTGCTGATTTGACAAGGGAAATAAAACTGTCCAGCTATCTAGATATAGGGGTGAGTCCAGAGATGTTATTTGTCCACAGGTAGGGCGACAAGAAGAGAAGATGGGCTGTACAGCTAAGCATGGTTGTTGGAAGTTCTAGTAACAGGCCTTGGCATCTGAAGCCTGAAAGCAAGAACACAACTCTCCAGTGATAGGCTGCCAACATCACGTGTAATAATTTACCAAAGATAGATAGAAATTATCTCTGTGTTAATCTGATTTTTTATTTCTTTGATCACTAATGACATTTATTAGTAATTTTATATTCTCTTCTATAAGTCGTTTGTGTCTTATTGAGCTTATAGTGTTTCTTTTGTCAGTTTATTCACTGTTTATCCTGTTTGACAAATACTTTTTCAGCTTTCGGTAAGATTTTTACTATTGCTTGATATTTCTAGTGTTAAGTAATCAGATCTATTAATATTTTATTTAATTACTTTTATACTTAGAAGTTATTTTGCCATAAGATATACAATATATAAAATGAATTAAATCTATTAAGTATATAAGTGAATGCTTAACCCTTTAATATATCCAAAACTTGGAGGAGTTGTGGCTTGAATTGAGGCTCCAATTAAAATTAGTTCTCTCTAAAAGCTTACTTTCTTTATACTGTCATTGAATAATCCTGTCATTTCTTAACATATTTATATCATAAAATCAAGGTCGTTGACATATTAGGGCTTGTGCCATGATCATTCCCTTTATTGGAAAATTGATGTGTGTGTATGTGTGTCTGTGATTACCATGTCACACAGTTTTAATTATTGTTGACTTAAAAATGTGTTTCAATATCAGATGAAGCAAGTTGTATTAGTCAGGGTCCTCCAGAGAAACAGAACCAATAGAATATGAAATATTTATTATGATGAATTGGCTCACACAGTTACGGAGGCCTAAACGTCCCACAATCTGCCATCTGCAAGCTGGAGACCCAGGAAAACTAGTGGTGCAATTCAGTTTGAGTTTGAAGACCTGAGAACCAGAGGAACCAGTGATATAAATCCCAGTCTGAGGGCAGAAGATGAAAAGAGATGTACGAAATCAATAGTGAGGGAGGAAAAATGGGGCCAATTCCTCCTTTCTCTGCCTTTTGTTCTATTTTGGCCCTCAGTGGATTGGATGATGCCCACTCACATTGGAGGGGATAGTTTACTTTACAGAGTCCACCGATTCAAATGCTAATTTCATCCAGAAACACCCTCACAGACACACCCAGAAACCATGTTTAATATAGGCACCCCGTAGACCACTCAAGCTGAACATGAAATTAACTATCACAAGTGTCAATTAATTTACTCCTTTATAATATTCAGTCTTCTACTCAAGACATGATATATTTCTCAATTTTTTCAATTCACTTTAAATATTTATAGCAAAGTTTTGGAATGTCTTATTATAGTTTTTTTGCATTTTTGTTAGTTACTTCTAGGTGTGTTATGTTTGTTTGCCTAATATAGGTGTATATATTTTTCATTAAGCTCACTTACTGTGAGAGTACCGGAGTCAGTATTTATGGTGGTGTTCTTATTCACAGGTAATTTCCCAATGTTCTTACAGGTCCACCTTCTCAGGGGGCAAGGTACTCCCCCCATGTCCCCATTTTTGTACATACCCTCAAGTTCAGGGAGGGCTTGTGTCCAGGAGTGGTGAATCACAGGTTAGTCCAGAAGTCAGCAGGTGGATCCTGACTCAAGGGCAGCTGCTCCTCAGATTCATCTCCACCTCGATCCCTGTCCTGAACTGTTGGAATTTCTATCCCCTTCCCATTTAGGTAGTCCTTATACTTGCAGTCAGTTCTTCCCCTTTGATTTGAGTTAGTCACTATCCTCTCTTACCCTTACACAGGATCTTTCTTATCTAGTCAGTATGCTGGCATGCTCTGAGAAGGGTTAAGCGGTAGATGGATCTTTTCTTCAAATCTTGGTTCTGGCAAAGTTGTACTGAGAAAGAGAAATGTCCCTCAGGGTATAATCAAGAGAGTGGAGATTGGTGAGTGCACAGAGAGCAAACTGTTTGTACTTAGAGTTAAAACTTTGCTATATAGGTGTATACGAAACACAATTTTGGCTAACCTTCCACAAATGATTATTTGATTCAAGTTACTTAAAGTTCTAATGATGTTTTAATTGATTTTTTTGGATTTTCTCAGTATGTTATCTACAAATGAGGATCATTTTCCCACTTTCCTCACAACTTTTCAATTTAATTTGCTAAACTTTTACTGCTTTAGTTTTAATGAGTTAATATTGTGATTGTTGTTATGTGCCATCAAGTTGGCTCCAACTCCTGGTGACCCTGTGAATGAGTGAAGGGTCCACAACGTCCTGCCCTGTCCTCAACAACCCTGATCAGCTTCTGTAGACCCAGGCCTATGGCTTCCTTTAAGGAGTCAATCCATTTCGTATTTGGTCTTCCTCTTTTCCTGCTGCCCTCTATTTTCCCAACATTATCGTCTTTTACAAAGAATATTGTGATAAAACATTAATATGTGCTTGAGGTAAATTTGAAAGAATAAAAAAATTATATAATATATAAAAGTGTTTACCACTTGTGTTCCCACAATTGTACTTTCGTTGCTAGAGGCAACCACTATGAACAGTTTACCGTGCGTGCTGGTATTGCCATCTCAGCAATATAAACATAAATTATGTGACTGTTACATAGTAATCTTGAATATGGATTCAGCATATTGTATTTAGAGATTTAGGGATTTTCTAATTTTTGAGTATTACAACATTGATGCAATAAACACTTGCACAGTGGATTTGTTTTGTCACAGATTGTGTATTTTTCTAATTTTAATAGAGACTGTCAAATTGCCTTCCAAATGGCTATTCCAATTTACACACACACACCAGCACTCTATTTTTTCTCACATATGCCGATGCTGGAAATTTTATTCTCTTTCCTTTTAACAATTGGGCCTCATGTGCACAGAATAAGATTAGGTAAGATACTTGATTTGACACATTCTCATCATTGATCACGTTTGATATTTTATTTATTTTTAAATAGTTATTTTTAAGTACAGTAAGCATCTGTGAAGTAACTTTCCAAAACATATGGTATGACCTTGACAATAACCTAGATTTAGTCATTCTTGCAAATGTGACAAGTGAAAAACTATATCTCATTTTTGAGAAAATTAGCATTTCCCTGACTACTAGTTTTTCTCATGATACTTTTTTCTCTTACATATTTGTTTCTTCTCTTATGAATTAGTTGTTCATATGCTTTATCCATTTTTGTATTGAGTTATCTTTATGTTATTTATAAAAAATTCTTATATTTGTATGAATAGTAATCCTTTTAAGAGATATCTCGAGGCCGGCCCGGAGGCACAAGCAGTTAAATGCGCGCCCTCCACTGTGGCGGCCCGGGGTTCGCTGGTTCGGATCCCTGCGCGCACTGAGATGCACCGCTTGTCAGGCCACGCTGTGGCGGCGTCCCATATAAAGTGGAGGAAGATGGGCACCAATGTTGGCCCAGGGCCAGTCTTCCTCAGCAAAAAGAGGAGGATCGGCAGATGTTAGCTCAGGGCTAATCTTCCTCAAAAAAAAAAAAAAAGAGAGAGATATCTCCCTTTTTTGTCTTTTAACTTTAATCACAGTGTTTTAAGTCACAGTCAAGCTTTATTTCAATATAGTTACATTTACTAATTATGGCAGAATAACGTTAGCTGTTCATTCATTAGTATCTTCTTCCTACATTTTATAGCCTCTCTTGTAGTTAAGTGTAGGGATGTGACTAAATTCTAGCCAATAGTCATATGTACCAAATCCAGACCTCCCATCAAAACCTTCCATGTGTGGCCCTCCATGGTAGTTTTCCCTTACAGCTGGCCAAAATGGAGATTACCCATAGGGTGGTCTTGGGAGAGTCATGACTTAGACTAGAGTTACAAGGTGAAAGAAGCCTGAGAATCAGCTCTTGGAAGAAGAACAATGGATTGTTAACATGAGCAAGAAATGAATGTTATTGTCTTATTCTTCTAAAATTTGGGGGGTTTGTTACATCAAGTAGCATTAGGTAGGTCCCTAACTACCACATAATCTTTT
This sequence comes from Ceratotherium simum simum, assembly GCF_057802395.1. Classification (NCBI taxonomy): domain Eukaryota; kingdom Metazoa; phylum Chordata; class Mammalia; order Perissodactyla; family Rhinocerotidae; genus Ceratotherium; species Ceratotherium simum. The sequence goes on along the minus strand of NC_141910.1, from coordinate 32,222,393 downwards.
CATATATGTTTTGTAATTACTTCTTGTACCATGATTATGAATGCATTTTAAAGAAAGGGAATAAACATATGTTTATATAAATTTCCTAATGATTTTATAGTTTTGTTTGTTTGTTGTCTTTAATCAGTCCAGAATTATTTTTGTGCATGCTTTAAAATAAGGCAACTATGTATCATTCTAATAGGTAACTGATTTTCCCCACACTACTTATTAAATTGTCCAGTATTTTCCTATTAATTTGAAGTGTCAGTTTATACTAAGTTACCACATATGTCATTCTGTTTCTAGGCTCTTTATCTTTTTCTATGGATTTTATCATCTGCTTCTATTCTGTTGCCACATTTTAATTACTATATCTTTTTAAAGGTTTTTAAGTCTAACAAAGAATCTGCTTTCTAAATCATCTTTTTTCATAAGTTGATTAGTTATTTCACATTTATTCCTATATATGAATTATGGAAACATATAGTCAAATTTTGTTTAAAATATACTGCTAACATTTTTATTGAGATTTCACTAAGTTTATTTTGGTGGAGAATTGACATCTTTACAATATTTATATTTTCTGTCCAAATATATGACATATCACTTTTTATTAGTAAAATTATTAAAATTTTCATGATAATGATTAATACCTATTATGATTTATATATGTTATTAGATTTTCATTTTTACCTAGTTTTTATTTGTGAAGAGTAACATCATTTATTTTTTAGGAAAACCTCAATTCAAATACATCATGAATTCACATACACTAAAATGGAATTTTCTAGATTTTATAAATATTTTTGAAATTTTCTATTATGAGTTAGCTTTAGTGTTTAAATTTAGCATGATGGAATACTTCAAAAATACTAGAAAATCCCCAAGTATTAAAATCTTATGTAATCATCATACATTTATCAAAACTAGTAAATTAATATTTATACATTAATATATTTGTACAATACAGACTTTTTTTATTTCAACAGCTTTTCCCTAATGGTCTTTTCCTGTTCCAGGATCCAAAATAGGATCCCACATTACTTTTAGTCTTATATCTATTTAATGCTCTCCATTGCTGTGAGAGAGCCTCAATATTTCCCTTTCTTGACCTTGGCATTGTTGAACAGCACCAGTCAGTTATTTTGTAGGAAAATTCATGCTTTGTGGTACACAATTCTATGGGATTTGACAAATGCATAGAGTTATATTTCCACCACCACAGTCATTATACACAAAATTTTATCTCTCAAAAAATTGTCTCATGCTGCTCCTTTGTAGGTAATCCTCCCCCTCCTCCTCCTCTGCAAACCTGTAATTTGTTTTCTCTTCCTAGAATTTTGCCCTTTCCAGAATGCCATATAAATGGAATTGTACAATCTGTAGCATTCTGGGTCTGGTTTTTGTTACTGAGATAATGCATTTAAGGTTCATTCATGTTAAAGTATGAATGTTTGATCCCTTTTATTACCAAGTAGTACTCCAATATATGGATGTACCACAATTTATCTGTTCACCATTTAAAAGATGTCTCACTTGTTTGAAGACTTGGTGATTATGAAGAAAGCTGCTATGGACATTTGTGTGTGCTTTGTGAAAACATGAATTTTCATTTCTTATGAAATTGGTAGGTCATTGACTGTAAAAACCAGCAAATAGTGCCTGCGTTATTTTTCATTCCCACCAATAATTCATGAGAGTTCCAGTTACTTCACGTTCTTATAAGTATGTGGTGTTGTCAGTTATCTTAATTTTAGTCATTCTAGTATGTGTGGAGATGTAGCTCATTATGGTTTACTTTTGCATTTTCCCAATGACTAATGTTGTTGAGCTTCTTTTCGTCTGTTTACCTTTGAAGAAATGTCTGTTTTGATCTTTTGCCCATTTGCACATATATTTATTTTTCCAGATCCTTGGCTATTATTTTGGCTGGATAAAGAATTCAGTTTTGAAAGTTATTTTTTTCTTGGCTGTTTGAAGATATTTCCCCATTTTTTGCATTAATTTTGCTAATGAAATTTTTTTTCTGATGCCGATATATTTCTTATTCTTTGAAGTTTTTTTTCCCCCTCTGGAATATTTTAGGATTCTCCTTTTATTACTGACATTCTCAAATGTCACTACTACATTTTGAGTCGTGTGTGTGTGTGTGTGTGTGTGTGTGTGTGTGTGTGTTATCTTTCATGGTACTTTGAATAAAGTACCATGGGCCCTTTGAATAAAGGAAATGTTCTTAAAGGTGTTTTTCTTTTTTTTTTTTAAGTTTTTCTATATCATTTTCATTTTCTCACTTCTTACCTGCTGGAACTCTTTTATGTGGTTTTAGAACTTGGATCTGGTCTCTATGCCCCTTGATTTTTATGTTGTACTTCCCATGTTAATATACGATTTTGACATTCTGAGATCTTTTTAACTTTATCTTCTAGTGTATTTGTATTTTATTCCATTCTGATAACCTTTCATGTATATATTTTTATCTCAAGGGACGTACATATTGTTTCCTTGACCATATTTTTTTCCAAGTACCTATTCTTAGTTCAAAGTGTGTGCATGTGTATATATTTATTTATATATATATATATAATTTCTACCAGTAATTTTACCACACACTCTCTATCTCTGACTTATTTTCTGGGCATCATTGCCTGCTTGACTTCTTTCATATATTAGAAAATAAAACTGGCCTTTATACCTGATAGAGGAACTGACTGAGAATAATATTCTTCCTACGCTTTTCCTTAGAAATGTGTGGATTTTTTATCCACGGAATTCAGAATTCTAGTTACATCATTTTTTTTTATAACTGAATTTGAACAAGAATATGTTCACCTCAAATTGACCTCAAATATTCATATATAGTGTCTCATATTCTGAGAATAAATTGCAAAAGACAGAAACATCCAAGTAAATTCTGGGGCTTTGTGTGTTCATTATAGTAAACCAATTCTGTCTCTGTCTTTAAAACACTGTGTAAGCCCACTCTTAATGATAGTACATTCTTATACAGAGGGAGAGGTTTTTGCATCCCCATCAATTATCTGGAGAGGATGAAGCGGGAGAGTGAAATCACAATCCCAAAAGGATGAGGGAGTTGAACAAGGTGATTTTTGTTGAGCAAAGTATCTATAAATAGGGAAGATGCCAGCGAGATCTATCTGGTGGTAGAGAGAGCGCCTCAGGTTATTAAGATAAATGCGAAAATGAGACTAAATTAGAAAAATGGAAAAAAATGTACAGAATTAAATCTGAAATCCCAGGGCAGGTTGCCCTGGAATAAGCAGAAGCTTGATGGAAAATGTAATTTTCACAAAACTGCTTAGCAAAATTAAAGCTTTAAATGTGATGGATGCTCTTTAAGGGAGTGTGATGAGATACATGAGAGAGAGTATATTCTAGTGGGTCAGAGTATGGGCATTGCTGCCAGGAGCTACACAGCCAGTGTGTGAATCCCAGCTCCATGAATTACTAGCTTCTCTGTGCCTCAGGTTCCTTGTATATAAATGGTGCTAATATTTACCACTTCCTTTTAGGATTTTTGTGAAGATTAAATTTGTTAAAGCATGTGAAATACTGAGTAATGTCGTAATGAATTTAAAGGTCAGGCATTAAAATACAGTAAACAATCATATTAACATTTATCCATATTTAAGTGACATAACAATATGTTGATGATTAACTTTTATTCATCTCATTTTATGTTTTAGGCATGTGCCTAATCTCATTTCATTCTCAAATAGCCATGTGAATTAAGTACTGTTATTATTCCTTTGTTTGGATAAGGAATTTGAGCTTTTGGGTAGATGAGTGTTTTTCCCAAATTCATGAAGACGGTAACTGGCGGTTTGGCTGGATCCAAACCTTCAGCACTTGTTACAATGCTAGGGTTCCTCAATTATGAAATCATTAGTCGTTTGTATAGGATCCCAGGATGGGTGTATGGTTATTGATTTGACATTAACCACGGGCTGCTTCTTTTAACCTTTAATTTATAAAACAATATACTTTCATAATTGACAATGAAGTGTTAACAGTCTACTATTCAGGGCTATTAAAAGAGAAGAGACTTTTGCTCTTGAAGAGGCAAAGTAGGGTTAAGTGGGGGTTGAGGGGAGAGGAGATTCATCCTTCAAGAAGGGCTCAACATCACATATAAAAAGTTCCCAGAGATATTCTGACACTTGAGTTCCCAACCTCTTTCCATCTAGAGTTTATTACTATAAAGAAGGTACAAGAAGAAAGATAATATATGATACTTCCTAGAACTAAGGGATTTGAAAAGTACCCATGAACAGGGTATGTAACTAATCCCTGAAAATAAACTGGAAATTCTCAATCAAGTAAAGAAAGGAAGATCTGTCCCTGTTGTTGATGTGTTCTTTAAATGAGAGAATTTCACCCCTCACATACTATATGCATCAAGGCAGACTATTTTTACAAGACAAAGTTTATCAATTTGCAGAACGAGAGGTAGCAGGAACAAAAAGACAGCAATAGTAGCAGGGACACGTACTGAGAAGTTAGCCCAATGGAAATGTATCACGTATGCTTCTCTGTGTTATTTATATTTTGATATCTATTATGAAGGCAAACAGTGTCTTATTGTGAGAAACACACGCAAGCACTCACATAATGTAGTCTGTCGCCTACATGGAGTTTACTCCCCTTCATTTATCACATATCCTTGTATGATGATGTCTGAAATTCTACCGTTATGCTGTCTTTTAGCATCTTTCTCTTTTTCTCTCTTAAATGTGGATTGAATCTTCTTCCTTTCCAGTATATGTATGTCTGTATATTATGTACATATGTACATATGGCATGTATATGCTAAACAATGCAAAAGAACAAAAGATGTAGAATAGTATAATAATTTTCCACAACCACCTCACCTCCAATCCCAATGTCTTGAACTCTCCAATCTTTGCAGTATGGTGGGGATCCTTCTTATTCCATGCTAAGGCAGTTTTATATATATACGCGTATATGCACACACACAGATATATGTACAACATTTGAAAGTGTAATCCTAAGGTAATAACGATACATGTTTCCATATGTCTAACACATTTGCTTTAATGACAACATAATATTCGCAATACAGATATATGATAATTTATTCAATCACTCTCATTATGATATACTCATTTTGATATATTAATTTCTGTTGTATCACTGCATTAAAAATTTTGGTACATGTATTAGTATATGCTCATGTTTCTAGTTCTCTGCAGCCATCCTTTCTTGAAGAGATTGATTGATTCTCTAATACCCGAGTGCACACCAGATTTATTAGGTCAGTTTCCTTGTGTTATAATATAGCATTTGCACAGAGTTCCTCCTGTGGAATAATGACTACGGTGTGGTTGTCTGTGTACAGAACAGAGGTGAGAAGTAATAAGAATTACAAAGGCCACATCCACGAATTATCATAAAATAATACCCAGGCAGGTCTGTACATGTTGGTATATATCCATGTACAAATATACCTGTATGTGTGTGTGGGGGTGTGTATCTATCTATCTATCTATCTATATATAGATCTATTATCTATCTATCTATATATAGATAGATAGATATATTCAGAATTTAAATAAAGGTTGGTAGTTGTTAAAGTGACACATTAGATATTGACCTCAATATTATAAATTTGTGTAAAGTTGCCTTATATATATAAAATTATGTATAATTTATTATAAAGTTTTAGAAATTTACCATCTATTAGAATCATACTTGCTTTAATAGAGACACTCCATTCTCCAAAACAGTAGCCTAGAAAGTAACAATTGTATTAATCCTATAAAATATGGAAACCAGAGGTAGGCATTCCAGGATGCTGCAGCAATTCAAAGATCCAGTGCGGGAACCTAAGCTCCTTCTAACTTCCTGCTCGGCTTGTTTTGATGTGCAGCTTCTGTCTCCATGGTCATAATATGGCTACTGTGCTCTGAGGTAAGGCTCTCTTGTTCTAGGAAGGAAGAAGAGGAGACTGCAGGGAGTGAAATGAGGATGCCAGTGAATCTCTTCTTTTTTAAAATGCTTTCCCAGAAGAACTAAACCATGACTTCTCTTTACATCTCATTAGAAAGAATTGCCATCTGGCTCCTATCTCTAAATGATTCTGGGGAGGCATTTTGTCTGGACACACTGCCATTAGTAATTGAAAAAGAGAGAATGGATATGAGGAGACCCTGCAAGCCATCTTTGCCACAGGCATGTATGTGTGTGTATTATTTGTACATATTTGTGATAACTATAACCCAAATTCAGGTGTGATACAACTTTTTAATCATGACAGCACCTTTCACAGCACAGGTGCTCCATGATGATGTATTAATTTATTGAGGAATTTACTATGTCTAATAGAGCATTACTTTTTCTTGGGTTAAAAATCATATATTGACTTTTGTGTTATAACACAGTATTCCTAAATAACCAAAATACTGAAATGTTCTTTTACCTATTTTCCCTATTATGAAAAGTGTATACAGAACAGAAGTGGCGTGAAATGTATCCATTCCCATGACACGCTGTAATGGAAAATTACCCAAGCCTAGCCTAGCCTTAAGATTTTAATCTTATGATCGTCTTCATATGTCATACTGTAGTGCGTGGACTATATCCAGCACATTTGATTTAAAACCATTTCCAGAAAAATAAATTGTCTTGTTAAGCTTACCAACCAACTTTCTTCAGCAGACACATTTTTCTTTTCACAAAATGTCACTATTCCTTCTTAGCACAGCAAAAGATAAAGTTTGTAATTCACGGCATTGATAAAGATTTCCTAAGGTAGTTCTTCACCAAGTGTCTGTACGTGCTCAGAAAGAAATTTAAACATTTTGGAAATTATTTGGATAATTCAGAAAAATAAAACAGCTTTCCTTAATGACCAAAGGTAATGGGTAATTTTGGCCCCAGTTAACTGAGAATGATAAACGATAGAACAGGAGAACGCATTATTTGAAAACGCTATACCTATACCCCTATATCTATATATCTATATCCATATTTATATATATTTAAACTATAAGGTCATAGTTTAAAGAGTAGGTTTAAGAGCTTAATTTTATAGACCATTTGTATAATTCTAAAATTGGCTAATTTCTCTAGCTGGCTTTGAAACATTTTTTTGTATAATGGAAAATTTAAAATTTAAAAAAGAGAGAGAATAATATAATGTACCCAACACTCATATTGAACAATTGACAAGTCATGGTCAATCCTGAGTCATCTACATCCCTATTTACTCCCCCTTCCTATATATTTTATAAACACTTTATCTGTAAATATTTCAGCATGTATCTCTAAAAGATAACCACTCTGTTTTGAAAACATGACTAATACCATTATCGTATCTAAAAAACAAATAGTAATTCCAATAAAATCAAGAAATATCTAGTCAGTGTTCAAATTTCTAATTGTCTGTCACTTATGTTGTATTTTAAACAGATATTTTGTCTTGTTTAAATCAGGATCAAAATAAGGTTCATATGTGGATATTTGTTGTAGATCCTGTAAATCTATTTTAATGTATAGTCCCCCCACTGCTTCTTGTTGAAGAAACTGGGTAGTTAGAGTTTTCCCCACAGTCTGAATGATACTGATTGCACCCTCTTCATGTTTTTTTCATGTTCCTCTGTCTCCAGTCCTTCTATATTTTATATAATTTAATTGCTAGAATTAGAAATTTAGTTACATTTAGGTACTAGCTTTGGGCAAGTTCATTTACAGATGGTGTTGTATTTTTCTAGTTCATTTTGAATGTTTATATGTAGTGTGGGCTGTGATAAATGGCTTTCAAATTGCATTTTTATTTTTATTATAAAATATAGTCACTTTTCTGTCATATTAATATTAAATCAAGGAAGTATTTTTCTCATTAAACATTCTTGTGGATTTGCTTCTTCAAAATGGCAGAAGCAAAGGAAAATACCAGTGGTGTCAGTCTGAGTGCCAAAGCAGGAATTTTTTTGGCCATTGTATTGGGCAAAAATAATTCAAAGATAATAACAATAGCTAAAAATTTTGGCATACATTATCTCATTTAATCTTCACAACTAAAGTTTGTGATGTGTGTTGTTTATCTATTTTTTTGGTGAGGAAGACCCGGAGCTAACATCTGTCACCAATCCTCCTCTTTTTACTGAGGAAGATTGGCCCTGGGCTAACATCTATGCTCATCTTCCTCTACTTTATATGTGGGACGCTGCCACAGCATTTCTTGATAAGCAGTGCGTAGGTCCGCACCCGGGATCCGAACCTGGGAACCCCAGGCTGCCAAAGCAGAGCACGTGAGCTTAACCACTACACCACTGGGCTGGCCCCATGATGTGTGTTATTTTTATTTTACAGGGGATGAGACTGAGGGTCACAGTGGTTAAATATCTTTCCTATGATCACACAGCAATGAGACAGGGGTTTGCAGTCAGGTGATCTGACTCCTCAGTATCTGCTTTAATTCCTATACTATGCTGTCTTGAAGACAATGATAATTCTACATGGTAGTAATCTTCCACATAAACATGGTTTTAATACTTCTGAAGACTCCAAGCCACATTCAAATGTACAGAATAAGACTGAAACTGATTTTATGCATATAATAATGGGGCTATAGTGTCTATGCTGATGTTGGGGGTGGTTTGGGGGTGTATGGTATAGAAATTCTAAAATGATTGTTGTAAATAATTTTACATTTTACAAATAATTTTAGAGTAAGTATTCAGCTCCATATAAAATACAATGCTATAAGTATATTCTTACAATTGGAAGGGACTCTAGAAATCTTTAACCTACTCCAAGTCAGGTGGCACCTGCTTATACACTTTGAGTGAAATAACACTACGATGTGAATCATTCCAATGTTGGGCAGCTCTAACTTAGAAGGTTTTTAAAATTTGGAGTTGAGACCAATCTTCCTATAACTTTTATCTGTTTTTACAACGAATTATCACAGTAGAAATTGACAATACTTCTATGGTGACTGACAAACAATAATGTACAACAAAAATTTCACAATAAAGAAAAAAAGAAAAGAAATGGACAATACTTCTACTCTCAGTCATTAAATCAAACTTCTCTTCTAAACATCAGCTCTTCAAGTATCTTAAGTCATCTGGTACACAAATGATTCTCTGTACACAATAGCATTTCTTTCTTTCAACTTACCCACGTGGCAAGTTTTTTTTTTTAATAGTGCTTAAAGTATCCTTCCCTGACACTCCTATCTAAATCAGTTTCCTCAGAAAAGTATTTTTAGAATGCCTATTGCAATTTCTAATTACATTGTTATTTTATTTCCTATTTAACACCCATCTTACTAAGCTATATGTTCCATGATGAGAGCAGGCACTGTATCTCTTTGCTTTGCCACTGAATCCCAAGGGTGTAAAATAGAATCTTATAAAAAGAAAGAATTCAGTGCATGAAGGTAAATGAGTCAATACATTAATAAATGACTTATTTTCTTGCTTCCTCCCCATCCAGGCTGTCTGATGGGTTAGATTATTTCTCTGAACTTTCAAAAAACTCATGCATCAACAGTAATCATTAATATAAAGCTGACAATATATTTTTGATATAATTTAACCAATGTTAGATCCAGTGAACTGTTCATTCCTTTGATATGTATAGTTGTATTAAAGTCAATTACCTGGGTACATAGTGAATTTTCAACATTTTTTAGTTCTTTCTTCTAACAGCTATAAAAAATTTCATCTTGTTGTTTTGTCTGATCATTTCAACTGTCTGGGTCTTCTAGCTTATTGATTCTATCGCTCAGTGAACTCACTATCACTCAGATACTTTTAGTTTTTAAAAATTGAGTAGGCAATTATTCATTTTAATTTAATTTCTTGATTAAAATATATTTAATAATGTGGAGTGACAGATTAAAATAGAAAGATTTGAGCCTTGACACTTGGAGATTTCCTTGCAGATTGGAGACAACATGATTTTTGGTACCATTATTAAACTACCTAAAAAATATCCACGAAAGAGTACCACCACCCACCCCATCATTCTCTTACTGTCTTTTCCTCAAGGGTAGTATGACTTGGTTAAATGTCTTATTGAGATCACAGTCAACCTCTTACAGAGCCTTTCTTTGTTCTACCAATATTATAAAGTTTTAAAAATGGCAATGAGCTGAAACAGGCACTACATTTCCTTATCTAATCCATGTGCAAATAGCTCATTGACGTTTTATATGAATCTAAGTTATTCACAACAACCAAACTGATGATAGCAGTGATATTCTACTCATGGATTCATAACAATAATAATAATAATAGTAGTAGTAGTAGTAGTAATATGTTGAAGACAATATTTTCTGTAAGTAATCAGAGAAGAACAAAATATGGAATTATAAGGGGTTAATGGATATAGATATATTTGTGAAAGGAAAGGAGTGAGTAAATGTGAGATTCACTAACACCAATTTGGTCATGAAAGTTGGCTGGAGACTACTTCCACACAGCCGTGTTTCCTGTAGCATTCATTCATTGTTCTAGAGACTTTCATACAGGAGCTTATGAGAGTAATTCAATATTAACTAATATCCCAGTCTTTATCTGGTTTCCCCATAAAGCAGAGGCTGAAACAGTTTCTGAGTTACTACTTTATTGAGGAGTATAAGCCCAGGGAACAGCAATGAAGGGCCAGGGGAATGAATAGGAGAAGGGGGAAAGAAAATACACAGAGACATTTTCCAGTTGCCCTCCACCAAGGACAATATATTGCTCAATCTAGTGGGACTGGCCCCTAATAACCCTTATAAATTTCCACAGCGGCAGTGAGGGAGGTGGATCGCAGGAGAAAGAAAATAATTTATCCACCAGCTCCCAACTCTCAAAGTTTCACCCAATAGGCCTGCACTTCAATTGGGTGAGCAGTGTCCCTCTTTGTGTTTAGGAGCAAACACATAGGCTGGGGCAAGATTCAGGGTGCTAAGTGACGCTTGCTTGAAAGTGCTTAAAACCAACGGAAAGCTGGTTGATGAAACAACAGCTGGAACAAGGGATAGGCAAGGCTAAGAGGATGTGAAATGCCCAATCCATGTACCAAAGAATAAAATTTCAAGGTCTTTCATTCAAGGTAAAAATCACTTTAACAAACATTTTTCACATGCTCACAGTGTGTGAAACATTGTGTAAATACAAGAGGTATGGATGTAAAAGTAACTAAATCTCTACCTGCAAAGATCCACTGTAGTGAGGGGAAAGAGTGGAACAACTAACGGCATACAGCGTGTCTGAGTAAAATGCCAAGAAAATTAGAAATGGGTAAAATTAATTTTGGATTTGAGGAAGGAAATTTGGGATAAGTTTTACAGTTTTATAAGTTTTATGATGTGACACGCAGAGGTGCAGTTCTGGCCAATGTTATGAATACAGTCTGAATGAAGACACTGAAGTTTCAGTCTACGACAGGTTCAGGGATTAATGTGTGTAGTCAGGTGTGACTGAATGAGTGAGGAGCAGAAGATCGGCCTCGAGGCTAGGATTACTGAAATCTCAGACTGAGCCACAGTACCCAGTATATTGCAGGAATAAAGAGTATTTAATAGATATTTGTTGAATGAATAAGCTTTGTGGGAATGTCAGCAGTTGTTACATACACACACAAAAAATAGGCTTTGAGATTTTGCTTGGGAAACCCTTGAGTTAAAAAAAATGAGGCAGGGGCCAGCCCTGTGGCGTAGCAGTTAAGTGCGCGCACTCCGCTGCTGGCGGCCCGGGGTTCGGATCCCAGGCGCGCACCAACGCACCGCTTGTCAGGCCATGCTGTGGCGGCGTCCCATATAAAGTGGAGCAAGATGGCCACGGATGTTAGCCCAGGGCCAGTCTTCCTCAGCAAAAAGAGGAGGATTGGCATGGATGTTAGCTCAGGGCTGATCTTCCTCACACAAAAAAAAAAAAATGAAGCAGGATTCCCTGTCAGACTTTTCAGAGATTTTGATGCAAATTATGACTGATACCTAATACGTAGCATTTACTGACATTATTTTATTGTAAAACTGATTTTTGTGCCAAATATCTTGTGGGAGTCTTATTCTAAGTAGTATATTTTAGATGCTGGTATGCTAGAATATAATGCATACGTGGAGAGGAAAACAGAGTGGAAGAAATTGAAGCTTTAATTGAGTATATATTAATATATCACCTAGTGCATTTGCAACAATGTCTTATTTAAGGGAAAGTTGGGAGCAAAATTACGAAATTCCTGAGTGACAGCTCAAATAATTGACTTTCTATACATTCTATCTTAAAAGCCAGTGAAGGTTTGGAGATGTTGTAAGATCAAGTTTTGTTTTACAGAGATACAAGTAATCCCGGGGAGAGGGGAATGTGTATGGGATAGATTCAGCAGAAGTATTTCCCAAAATCATATAACAAAAACACACCTAAAATCAAGTGTGATCTGCAAGAAAAAAGATAGGCTTATTTGGCACAGGTACTTCCAGATAATATATGAATTTCCCATGAAAACAGAATTCAGTATGTTTTTCATAAAACTATAAAGATGCCACCTCCATATTTCCAAGCTTTGACCTTGTAAGTGCCCTCTTACTCTCAGAATGTCACAGGCCACTAAGGTGGCTTCATTGCCAGAGTCAAACTTTACTTATGCATCTTTTGTTAAACATGTACTCTGCGTCAGAAACTGCTAGATACTGTGGGGGCTACAAAGATGTGTAAGCAACACTTGGCCTCAAGAAAATTGGTTTCAAGATAAGAAGATGAAGTCTATATATAAAATGGTGACAGCCATTATCATACAGCATAATATAAATGATGAAATGAGTTTTAGGCCATGACAATTGTTATAATTGATTGTGACTTTGACCTCTGGGGAGAAGGTCTGACCTCTGGTCTGAGACAGTCAGCAGCACAATTATGTCTATGTTTACAGAAATATGAAGCTGTTTGGAGATGGTGGGAGGTATGTTGGCGCAGGGATAAATACAGCCCTTTACCTCATGCCATTCTACATTACCTTGCAATTACATCAAGTTTACTGTATTTTTTCCCTCACTTATGCCACACTTGTATCCTGACCCCTGAAGAACTGTATTCACGCACTGGTGTTCACAGCAGTTTCTCTGTAATTCTCTGTTAAGCCGTGTTTTGATTTCACTACAGTCTTCTTCCACTCTGCCTTGAGCTCTTGTCCCTCTGATCTCCAACCAAACTTGATCCACTGTTGCACTTTCTGGTGTTTGTATATTTTCTATTCATTACTGTAATGTGAAGATGCATCCCATCTTGCCTCAAATAATAAACTCACTATTCAAGCTCTGGTCCCTTACACACAGCCCAGTCCTCAACACCAGATACTGGACTGATGCCAACGCTGGGCAAAGGCTATCTTTTCTTCTTTATTTGACAAAGGAAGAAGGAGTTAGAGATAGGAGAGAAAGAGAGGAGATGAAGGCACACACACGAAATAGAAAGAAAGAGTTTATAAGTCAGAAAAAACTAAAGAAAAGGGAAGGGCAGCAGGAAGAAAGGAAAAGAAGGAGAAATAAAAAAACTATTGGAATTAGAAAATTCTTTAAGACTGGTCTCTTTCAATACCGCATGTGAATGGGCATATGCCCCTCAACAGATATGTTTATCCCTGTGACACTCAGTTCATGCATTTGTGGAGGCTGCACTGTGACTTTCAGTTATATAATTCTCTGATTTTATGAATCGCATATAAAGCCCAAGGGATTATACAATTCTCTAGAGGCCAGAAATGAGTCCCATGGGAAATTAGCTTGTTATGCACCAAAGAATCATCCAGGAAGCGATTTACCATATCCTCTTTTTCTGTCTTGAAGAGCATATTTTATATAATTATTTGTATGGTCTCCTTCATGAAAAGCCACCCCCAGGTAATTATCTGTCCGGTTGCAATTATGTCTCAAGTCTATGGAAATATTTTTATAGTAATAGAGATTTATTAAGCATAATTATACCTATTAACATCTTCTTTTCTCTCTAATACTTCAAAGAAAGGAATTGGTTAGGGAAGTGTATTGTCCCCTCATGATTCAGTTCAATGGACTAAACTGTAGATTAAGTATTAGTATGAAGGCCTAATTTCCCTGCAGAATTTCCATTCCCTTCTAATAAACAAATGCTGAAAATTCAACATTATTAAAACTCTAACTACACTAAATATATTTCTTCATATATTCAATAAAATTTAGTAACATTGGCTTCATCATTTTTACCATAAATATTAATATTTTATTTCTATTTCAAGGTTTTTGGGCATGTATAACCTATTGAAATGCAAGTGATTTATCTTAATTATTATTGATTTGTGGAAAGGCAGTTCAGCTTTTCCACCAGCAATGCAGCTGATTGTGTTTGTTAATACATACGATAAGATGTAAGTAATGTACACATGAACTATTTCAAAGAAATGAATAGCTGGTATCCCACTAAGCCTCAGCTTGTCAGAACTTGTTTCTAGAAGGGTTACAAATGTTAGCAATAAGAATGCTAACTGTTTCTGTGTCCTCCGTAATACATTCTAGTCTATCACACAACTTATGAGCAAAAGATCAACAGAAATGGATGATGAATGATCAAATTAAAATCCTTCCCACTTTTAGAACAAATATTTCTCTCTCTATGATGATTTATCAATTCACTATTCTTTTACAAAAAACAGTATACACAAGAAATCTAAATTCAAATTTGCAACATGTTGCAAGCTTAGATAATTTTTTTAGCTCCCCCTTTTCCTCATATTTATAGTAAAATAGGTAAATAAATCTTAAATAATAATAATAACCTTAGGGATACTCTCTACGATCAGTCATGAACTGATATGGAAACACACACACATACTCATGCTTTCTCATAATATATTTCACATGGGATCAGAATATTCAGATGCCAGTACACAACGAGTCCAACAAAAAGAGATGTGGAGCTTAGTATAATGAGATCTCCTGCACTTCTAAGCAAGAGGGGAGGTTTAATTAGTAAAATCACAGCCTTGTTAGGAGTAGACATACCTGTGCTAAGACTCAGATTTCTGAAACATTAACCGGTGGAGTGAACATAAGCATTTCCACTGATTCATCATGAGCTTGCTTCAAGTACTTTAGTAAGCTCGTTGGGAATGTTGACTCATTGATTTTATTTAACTAAAATTGATAGAGAAATGGTGTTATGATGTACAAGTCAGCCTCCTATTGCGCCTGACCTGCTGAAGGTCTCTGGTAAGCTATAAAAATATAGAAAAAGCCAAAATATGAGGTATTCTGAAAACTGTTACTGCATACATGACATCAGGAGACTACTTGGGGGACAGTAACATTTCAAGCTCATTTGAAAGCAGTAGATTTTGAGCCATTTTTACATCAATCACAGATACCCCTTTACTTGCTGTATATCAGCAAGGGGAGACTTAAATCCTTTTTTAAAAACTATGGTAAAATTCACAAGTGTGGGGGCCTGCCTGGTGGCGCAAGCAGTTAAGTGCGCGCGTTCTGCTGCGGTGGCCCGGGGTTCGCTGGTTCGGATCCCGGGCGTGCACTGACGCACTGCTTGTGTGGCGGCATCCCATATAAAGTGGAGGAAGATGGGTACAGATGTTAGCCCAGGGCTGGTCTTCCTCCGCAGAAAAAGAGGAGAATTGGCAGATGTTAGCACAGGGTTGGTCTCCTCACCAAAAAAAAAAAAAAAAAAAAATTCACAAGTGTGCCAGTATAAAATTTACCATAGTAATTATTTTTAAGTGTACCACTTAGTAGTATTAAGTACATTCACGTTGTTTACAAATATCTCTTTGAGTCTGTGCTTTCAATTGTTTTGGATATATACCTAGAAGTGGAGTTGCTGGATCATGTGGTAGTTTTATTTTTGCTTTTCCATGAATTACCATACAGTTTTTCACAGTGACTGCATCATTTTACATTCCTATCAGCAGTGCTCAAGGGTTCTAATTACTCCACATCTTCACCGAAATTTATTATCTATTTTACTTATTTTCTGTTTTTTTTGATAGCAGCCATCCTAATGGGTGTGAGATGGTATCTCATTTTGGTTTTAATTTGCATTTCCGTAATGATTAGTGATGTTGAGCATCTTTTTATGGGCTTATTGGCCTTTGTATATCTTCTTTGGAGAAATGTCTGTTCAAGCTCTTTTCTCACTTTTTAATCAGGTTGTTTGTTTGTTGTTCTTGTTGAATTGTAGGAATTCTTTATATTTTCTGGATATTAACCTCTTATCAGAATACAATTTGCAAATATTTTCTCCCATTCCATGGATTGCCTTTTCAGTCTGTTGATTGTATCCTTTGATGCACGGGAGTTTTAAATTTTGATGTAGTCCAATTTACTTTTTTTTTTGTTGCTTATGCATTTAGTGTCATATCCTAGAAACCATTGCCAAATCCAATGTTATGAAGCTTTTCCCCTATCTTTTTTTTAAGTCATTTATTTTGTTCATAAAGTTTTATTATTTTCAATTTTAAGTAACATACAAAAAAATGGTATAGGGTCTTTACGAACAGTTCACAGAATAATAATTGAATTGACTTGGTCATTTGATCATTGCCAAATTAAGAATTAGAACTTGATAAGCTCTTTGAAGTATCCAGCATGTGTACCCTGTATCTCATCCACCACCTCTCTCCCTGAATTAAACTAATCTAAGTCAGTTATGTGTTGGAAATACTTTCCCCAAATTTGCAGATTTTCTCTCTTCCTTTATTGTATTTTTAATCAAAATGAGATCTTAATTCTAATCGATTTGAATTTCTTATTCTTCTCCTGTAGAGTTTATATGTGTTATAGCTTGTCAAATCATCCCTTACTCTAAGGTCATGAAGATATTGTTCTATATTTTCTTTGAAAATTTTTACAATTTTTCCTTTCACATTTAAGTTCTTGAATCCATTTGGAATTTATTTTTAAGTATGGCGTGAGAAAGATATCCATTTTAATATTTCCCATATGTCCAAGTGTCCCACTATTATTTATTTAATAGTCTCTCTTTTCTGGGAGGATCACTTTTGTCATACATTGGGTTTGGAAATATGTGCATGTTTATATCTTGCCTCTCTTTCCTGCTCCACTGTTCTATTTTTTCTAACCCTGCACCAATAAATTGCTGTTTTAATTACTATACTTGTGTAATATTTTTGTATATAGGGCAGAGGAATACTCCCAACTTGGTTCTTCTATTATTTGTGCTTTGTATTTATATGTAAATTTTGCTATAAGCTTATCAGTCTAATGGGAAAAAAAACACTGTAGTTTTGAGTGGAATTTGGGAAAATTTACAAATTAATTTCCAGAAAATTTACATTTTTTATAATACTGTCTTCATAGACATTGACATGAAATGGCCCATTATAACTTATCTATATATCATTGACCCTTGAGACAAAAAATATCCTCCCTGAATTAAAATATAAATAAATAAATAGCCTATCATCCAGAGTTGTAATGACTATGATTTTTTCTCAATCGATTTTTTTAGTGAAAAGAGAAAGAGAACTATTATTTTTTAGAAGATAAAATTGTGCTGTGTATTATACAGTGTTGTCATTTAATCTTCACAATAACTTAAAAAGTGGGTATTTAATGGACTGTTACAGATGAAACATTTGAGTGTCAACATAGTAAATAGTATGCTCAAAGTCAGTGAGTTAATAAGTAGCACTATGATTTGAGTCAAGGACAGATTCCAAAGGACATCCTCTTCCTAAAATTAAACCAGAAATTCTTTACAACTTGCACATCAACAGTCAGGTATCCGTTAATTGTTCACAAGTTAAAGTAAGATTCCAGTCCTCAACTTTTCCTTTTAGTGTTTTATTGTTTATCAGGCTGAATGTCACTTTTCTAGTTGTATATTAATATTGTGTGTTACATGATATGTTACTACATTGATATAATATTATTTATATAATATTATTTTTAATATGCTTTCTCTAATGTATATTAATATTGTTCTCTAAAATTAATGGGCAGAAATAATGTATTTCGAGAAGCCACTTTACCAAAATGATATGTCTTTTGTGGACCATATCTACTTCTGGCAAAAAGAGAAGCAAGATTGGAAGCAATAGGGTTAGGAACATATATAACATTTTGTGCTTCCTTTTCAATGTTCATAGTTTGTCAGTCTACAACAGCTTAAAAGGCTGGAAAGAAAGGTAATGTTTTTAAAGCTCTGTTAGACATGAAGTTTTTTTTAAATTGTTTTTTAAAAAACCCTTCAGTAATGCTGAACATGTATAGTTCCATAGTTAAATTTGGCTTTTTGTCTGAATGAACGCATTGTATAGTTCAAGAGTTGGCTGATTTGGGGAGGTGAAAAATTTCTCATGTTCAAAATGAGCTAAGATATTTCAGCCTCTTTCATCAATCTATTGAATACCTTCATAGATAGTTTTCACCACAATTCTAGAGGTTGATGGACTTGCCCATCACAACAGTAAATTTCCTTAAAAATATTATAGACCCAAGCACCAAAGTTTCAAGACTATTCATAAGGCACAGACTGTTACAGGACCGTCAGTCTATCAGTAACCTTTTCTGTGTGTGCTTCACACACGTTTCAACTAATTAGATTATCCATTAAAAAAAAACCATGTGGCCTGGCTTCTGAACTAAACATGTAGAATATTGCTGGGTATCAGGGGGTAAAAGGAATAGATGTGAAAAGACAAAAGAAGCTTTTTCTGCTTATTTTTGGCTTCCAGCTGAATGTCACGGCTGCACTAGATGGCAGGTGAAGGGAGAGCGTAGTCTTCATGCAAGACAAACTTTTTAACTTCATGCATTTTCTCAGATTGCATCACCTCATTGAAATACACCTCAGATATCACAGAATGGATGGAGTCTTAATATGAAAGGGAAATTCCCCTAAATCTAAGTGTTTTTAGATTCTGGCATGACCATTGTTAGAAGAAGTAAATCTTGGAACACTGTTCATGGGTGTTCCATGGCGAACATGAAATCAGCCAACACTTGAACTATATAATGTATTCATTCAGATAAAAAGCCAAAATTAACTATGGAATTATAGATTTTCGGTATTACTGAAGGGTTTTTTAAAAAATAATTAAAAAAAACTTATTGTCTAATAGAATTTTTAAAAAATTACCTTTCTTTCCAGCCTGCTATACTAGGAAGGGCAGGCATTACTAGTATGTATTTATAAGTGGGAAATGTGGAGTGTTACTTTTAATAAGTAAAGGAAATCAAAGAATATGTATTATTTAGCTTAAAGAGTATATATATCATGATATAATGTGTCTATATGTGGGTGTATGTGTATGTATCATGATGTTTATGATCTTTGATTTTGTACCTTTTTAAAAAGTTATACGAACACAATATAAAATACTTAGAAAGCATAGATAAATTATATTATATCAAAAGTTATTCAAAAATTTATCACTCACACCAGAAGATAACCACTACCAATATTTTGATAAATGTCTTATAGTCATTTTTATACATTGGTAAGTCATAATCATATTAGAAGAGGGTTATTTGAATAAATAACTTGTTGCATTTATCCTGCCAGAGAAATAATCCAATGACAATTGATAAACTGATGCTTGCAAATTGTTTTCTTATGATTGTGTTCCACAGTGTCTGTTGCCTTCTCCCCTTGCAAGAGTAGACAGTCAACAGGGAGCTTGAGTGGCCTCCAGTTCATGAGGGCTCTGTACCTGCAGCCCTGTTCTGAGGAAAGGCTCCTGCAGCCATATTTGTAGTATATGATCTCACCAATGGTAACCGGGGTCAGAAGGGAAGGATTCTTCAAAGTTGGGCCAGAATCTCTTTCTGAATTATTTTAGCACAAACGCAACAGGGAAAGAAACAAGAGAGAGAGAGAAAAAAGTCTCCATGACACGTACAAGTGTGTTGTGAGCTGCTGTGTCCTGCCCTACAGCTGAGGTTGCAGAGAAGGATTGTTTCAAGAGGGAATTGAGGCAAATGAATAAAGAGAAGTAGTGATGAGAGATCGAGTAAAGTACGATGCTGCTTCCAGCAGCTTTCCAGTTTCAAGGTACACGTAACCCAACTCCACACTTATAATCTATAATTTAAAATGCTTAAATAAGCTCTAATTATTTTGTTTCATGTATTCAAATATAACTTATCCCTAGAAAGTCCATTTTCTGATGCTACAACTGTGCTGAGACTGTGGTCACCCTACAAAGGTAAAATGTCACTCTTGAGAACCATTTAGTGCTAAGCTGCCTAGAAAATCCTGAAGAAGAAAAAAAAAAAGACATGTTAATACTTTAATATCATAATACCTGGCTACTTTTCATTTACCCTGTGTATATTTATTATCGTTTATCAACTAGCCTAATTTCTTTTCTTTCATGGCTTTTATTTATTTGAAATGCTGTGCTCTGGCTGAATATGGGTTTATGTTTCACAAGCTAGCCAAGTTTAGCCAAATCCAATACCTACCTCCCTGCTGCACATCCGGGGTGTGATTGTGTTCTTTTTGCTATTCTGATAAACCTTGTCTTGTGCCTGTTGCTCTCTAGTCAATCTGTCTGACGTGTGTATTTTATTGTCCTTGACTCATTGGACAATTGTAAACATAAACAATAGAAGCAGAGAGCATAATAAATTCTACTGAGGAGGCCACATCTTCTTAAATTTCAGAATATTCAATTTGGTGTTTTGTGGAGTGTTGCAAATTTCATTTTTATCTATTTTATTGGTTTAGAAAATGCTATAGAAGTCAAGAATACCCCTTCTTTTACCTACAGTCAAGATTTTACTTGCATAACTTTAGTTATTTTAGGATAGTGGGAAGAAAATGGGGTTTAGAGTAGGGTGAACTTTGTTGAATCCTTGTTGCTCCACTTATCTCTTTAGCCTTGGAATGTGGTTATCATCGTTGAGCATCAGTTCCTTACTCATACTTTTCAGGATTCTTGTGAGGATTCGAAGGGTATTTAAAATTTGGGGCATGTACTAAAATTTATTAATCTGCGACAATTATTCTAATCAGTTTTCTACATTATTATATAAACCAGGAGATTTCTAAACTTTTTTAGCCAGATTTATCATTTTCTAGCATTCTTTTTTAATTTATCCTCTTTCTTTTGTATTTGAAAAGTGGAACAAAATAACAGTTGTTTCCTTACAACATTCTTTTGAACCATTTCAGTATCCACCATATCTATGTTATCACCACAATAGAAGCTAAGAGGTGAGAGCTCCCTCCTTAGACATGAGAGAATCTCACAAAACTGTACAATCTTGAAGGATGCTATATAACACTATAAACAGACTTGACACCTTAAAAAACTTTAAGACATTATGTACTTTATCTTTTCCATCTCTCGTAACTCTTGTGGAAGGGTTTAGGTTATAGATTGAGCAATTAGAAGTGACACAAAAGTTTGAAACTGTTAGATTTTACTCCAAAAATAATGTTAGGAAGTAATTTATTTAAATAGATTAATGAAGTTCACAACATTTATTGGATGTTGCGTATGTACACTTTACAAATAGAAATAAACAAGGTTACAGAAATGAAAGAGTCTACAATTGAGTTAATTACCAAAACTAGGTCACTTATACTATGTGTTCAAAGTGTGACAAGGATTAGGTTCTGCAGCAATTCGAAGAAGTGAGTGATCTCTAGGTGCAGGTGATTAGAAAACACTGGCCACAGAGCCAGGAGATCTTGAGCGATAGGGAAAATTTGGTTTGGAGAAGGAGTTATGAGAATTATATAAGTACATGCAAAACAGTGAGATAAGAGTTGGCTACGGGCATGGACAAAGTACAAATGCAAGATTCTATGAAATGAAATTGAGATATTGGACTGACTTTGTAGTCTGGAATGAGTGACCCATCATGAAATGGCACAAAATCAGTTTTCACCAAAATCAATGTTTTTGAATGAAAATCAATGATATGTGTTACGTGTGAAGATAGATTGACTTATATGAAAGTATATATATTAGAGATGGGGGAGCTAACAACGTATTTTCCATATATCTCAGTTAGGTTTCCATACATGTCATGAGCTTGCTGATTAATGTTTGCATTATTGGACAGTCAGTGAGGGGATATGTCACTGACTAGACACAGAGCTTTTGTGGGGGGCTCAGGTCCTATAATTACTCACTTTTTTCTCTTCTAAATTGTGAAATGTGAGTGACAGGCAGTTTGGACTGTCAAGATATAAGCAGCTGAAGCTGATGTCAGAAAAGAGAAATGAGACAAAAAGCATTCTGCAAAGAACAGTTTGCTGTCCCATTTGAAGCAAAATTTTAAAAGAGAAAAATATTAGAGCTTGCTTTAAAAAAGACACACAACTCTCCTAAGGTTGATTGAACTTGAAGAAGCAAAATTTTTTCTTCAAAAAGTGTGTTACCAACATTGAAGGCAATTCAACATACTTAAAAGAAGGAAGGCAGGAAAATTTAATGGCAGCACATGCAAAGCAATAATGAGATGTTCTTGCATAATGTAATAAAAAATCCTTTTATAGAAAATCAGAAATTACCATTTTTGAAATAATATAGAAATGTCTCTAAAACTTGACAGCACTGTCATTACCTAAGAAAAACACATAGAAACTTCTTTGAGAATAAAGATATTTAAAACCATAGAAGAGAGACTTTTGAAAATTCGATGCTATTGTGTAGTGATTTGTAGACAATTACAATGAACTATATGACACACTTTCATCTGCCCAATCCTGTCACCGTAAGCCAAGGTGTTTGAACTAGCAAATCACTAATGCTATTGGGAAGGATAACTAGCTGTAATATGAAGGAGTTGATGACATTTTCTTTTTTTTTTTTCTTTTTGGCAGAACTTGCAGCTCCTGTCCTCTGTTCATAACTTCTGGTTCTTTATCAGTATCTCCTCCTCACCTTTCTCTTTCCTCTAAGCAGCCTATAATGTCCTGGAATTTTGTTATTGACAATAACAAACAAATGCATAAATATCAGAATCATTTAGAGGGAAATATATAAAAAGAAAAAAAGTGAAAATGGATGTAAGGATTTGTATTTTGTAATATTTCATTACTGCCTCCTCTCAGTTGTCTTAAGACTACTGGCTTTTTCACAATAGTTGCAACAAAAATAGTTTAAAAAAATAGTGGTTTTGCAGAAAGCACTTAATATTTTACTTAAAAATTTAGGACTTTTTCCTCTTTATATTTCACATCTAACCTTAGGATAAATTTAGAGACAACCAACTGAAAGTGAGAAAAAGGACAAAAATACAGCAAGATCACGATCCTTTGTCCCAGAATGTTTTGGGACCATGGTTCTCAATCAAGGGGAGAATGCATAATAAATTCATCAGCTGAGATTTTACTACACAAGGTCTTCTTCATTTACTTGCTTAAGAGCTTAAGAGCTTGTTAATGCTTAAAAAAAAAGAAACTTAAAAATGAATGAATACTCTAAGAAGGATAGCTAACCTCAGAATAAATAGAACCTAAAGGTAAATCCTTTTGCTGTTCCTTTGGCAGTTTAGAGGCTCATAATTATTTAAAGTTTACCAATTCCGATAAGACTGTAGATGTAATAGTAACATTTATTTTGTAAGTCCAGTTTTGTTTTGTGTGAGAATGTGAAACACATAAACCTGGTGCATCTCTTAGGCAGTATGCATCCAGTATATGGGAAGCATGCTTTCATTGTCTTTTCCTTCTGCTACCTGCTTTGTAGAGCTTTCAGTGGCTTGTTAACCTGATGTATAGTAACTGATCTAATGGACAGTCAGAAAGGAGAAATAATCCAGTTGGTTTTCTTTCCTCCTTCTTTGTATTTTTTGTTAATGTTTCTTGTGAGGGGAAAACAGAAGAGGGAACCTTGGATTATCAAAACAAGTGTGTATACTAGATGTTTTCTTAAAAAGAGAAGTTGGCAACAGGATGGCTATAGAAGATGTTGGCTCCGGACATAACATAACATATATGAAAATAAGACCAAATAAAATTGAGATTCATTTTTGCAATAACATAGGAAGAATTTCAAAATCAAGTTAACGTGAAAAAAAGTGGAAAAGCTTATTAAAAAAATGCAAGCTCAAATAAGTCAATCATTTGTACAGAACAAAAGAGACAAAGTACTGGGATTAGTGAACTGAAAGTTGCCTAATTAAGATGTGGGGTAGTTTCAAGCTTTTAAAAAATTATCCTAGAATCTAAGGTGTGATGTATTGAATCACAAAACAATCCCCAGTCATTATGCTAAAATATGCAGTATGTATCAACATAATATCCAAGTGATTTATATCAATCATTGTGTATATGTAAATTGTGTGTCAGGCTCACATTTTTGGGGAATCTGTATATGGAGGAGGCTAATGAATAATTAAAATAAGAATTGTTTCATAAGAGAAAAAAGGCAAGTTTATGTCCTTGGGAAAGGAGTTGATTGAAAGATGTGTCCAAAGATTATTATCTAACAAAAAGATGTAACTATTAGCTCTAAATTTCAGTTATTCTTTACCACACAAAAAATAAGGATTATTGGTACAATGCAAGCTTGTATCATTTTCAAAAGTCTATGTAAATTGGGAGCTACAGGTCAAATAGAGACTCTCAGCATCAAGTTTTTTGAATAAAAATTCAGAGATATGAACATGTAGCAAACTTAGACGTGACAAATGTTAAAAGGGACTAAAGATATATCATATAAATATTTCTTTGGAAGGATGTCATAATCAAACCTTATTTCTCCTAAAAAAATTGACCAAATTCACAGAGACAAGAAATTCTGTCTTTACTCACAGAAGTTATTAAGCTAGGCAAGAGTAACCAAAGAGGGTAAGTTAGAGTGAGGAATATGTGACTATTCTGTTTCTCTCTCAGTGGCAATTTTTTTTTCTGTAACACAGTGAAAAGTAATGCAATACAGTAACTAGAATTAGAAAAAAAATTATATGAATTGGGGAGGAGGAAAATGAGCGCCAATATATATTTAGAAGACATAACCATGTTAACTTGACCTCAGGATTGTAGGACTTAATTAGTGAACGATACTCTATTTCTAGTTTCCCTTGTTGTCAAGCAGATAATCAGCAGTGTTAAATTTTGCTTGGTTCACCCATATATCTTCCTATCCTGAGATAATCACAGAAGGAACAACTTCTGCAGTGGGTCAGGATGATGAAAATGAACATCAGAATTTTTACTTTCCCAATAAAAATAAGGATATTCAAAAACACTTCTACTGTTTGAAGTGCAGTAACAGGTATCAGGTTATCAGATTTCAGGAACTATACTTTACTATAACTAGAAACTAATGAATAAAACATATCCTATATTGATGTCAGAAAATTGATGTCACACAAAAGATAAAATTCAATCCACATATCCCACTAGCATAATCCCTGCTTTTCTGGAGAAGAAAGATAACCTAGAAACTAGGAATCAAGTCATTCAGTGACATAGCTAATCTCACCCGTCAAAAACCCTACAGCCAATTATGATATGATAATTCCAGGCTTGGCATGAGTTGCTGATGAAAACTTAGAGCAATTAGAACTCCCTCATTGCTAGTTTCTCCCTTTACCTGTATCAGGGGATCAAAAATAGCACATAAGATGATTAGAAGCTTAAAATAGCAGTTTGTGTATCAGGTTACAATGTTAAGAATAAGAAAATAGAGAGGCCCCTTGTTCTCTTTTTATCCATCCCTCAGTATTTGAAATAAGACACCTCTTAAAAGTGGAGCTCTGCAAGTTCTTTGGTCTCTTTGATCCAGAAACAGTGGATTCAGTGGAATTCTCAGACGGAATTCTGCAATCCTCCATGGCCACTATCCTCAAAGAAAACATCAAGGGCTAGGGACTTGCATAGACATTTCTTCAAAGAAGACATACAAATGGCCAGCGGGTATATGAAAAAATGCCCAATGTCACTAATCATTAGGAAAATGCACATCAAAACCACAATGAGACATCACTTCACACCTATCAGCAAAAACAAAAAACAATGTGTCGGCAAGGATGTGGAGAAACCCTTGCACACTGTAGATGTGGATGTAGTGAAACCCTTGCACGCTGTTGGTGGGAATGCAAAATTGTGCAGCTGCTATGGAAAACAGTATAAAAGTTCCTCACAAAATTCAAAATAGAGCTATCATTTGATCCAGCAATTCCACTTCTGAGTATTTATCTAAAGTAGTTGAAATCAGGATCTCGAAGAGATGTTTGCACCCTTATGTTCATTGAAGCACTATTTCCAATAGCCAAGATGTGGAAACAATCTAAATGTCCATGGACAGAAAAATGGATAAAGAAAACATGGTATATACATACAATGGAATATTATTGGGCTTTAAAAAGGAAGGAAATTCTGTCATATTCTATAAGATGGATGAACCTTGAGAAATGAAATAAGCTAATCATAGAAAGACAAATACTGCATGACTCCACCTGTATGAGGTATCTAAAATAGTCAAATTCATAAAATCAAAGAGTGGAATGGTAATTGCCCAGGGGATGGGGGTAGGGGAAATGGAGACTGATTAAACAGGCATTAAGTTTCTGTGAAGCAAGATGAATGAGCTCTAGGGAACAGTAATACATTTTACACTTAAAATTTTCTAAGAGAGTAGATCTCATGTTACGTATTCTTACAATAACATAAAAATTTTTAAAAAGTACATCGAATAACCCAAAAAGTACAAAGAAAAAATATTTCAAATATCATTATTCAGAAATAATAATCACTACATTTGTGAATATCAAAAAAAAAAAAAAAAGAACACATTAAGGAAATTGGCTGACAGGTCATTTCTCCGGAACAGGAGATGCATATAACAATGTCTTTACTTGTGAGGGAAGTTTGTGCTATAGATACTCTGCTTTTTGATATACAGAATGATATCACTTGGTCAATTTCACATTAGAGTCGAATTCAAACGCATACTCATTCATTCAACACATATCTATGGAACTCCCTTTAGGTACAAGGCTCCAGAAATAAAAGTTAACAAGTGAGGCAAGGTATCTGCCTACTAAAGTTTATATTCTAATGGGAGAGATGTATAAACAATTATTAGGAAAGTAAGGAAAGAAAATAATTACAGATGGCAAGAATTGTTGTGCTGGCAACAAATCAACATTTGCTGTAATAGAAAATAAAACGCAGTGGGAAGCTAATTTGAATACGACATTTAGGGAAGGTCTCTGAGGAGATGATATATAAATTGAAACCTGAAAGGTGAGAAGGGGTGAGCAGTGTCAAGTATATTGAGAAGAATGGTTTTGATGAGAAAACAGGAAGTGCAAAGTACCTGAGGCAGGAAACTGAAGGCCAGTGTGGATACAGAACAGCAGAAAAAGAGAAGGAAAACACAAGCTAGGTGGAGTTGGCTGATACAGGCTTTATGGATGAGTAACCTCTGAGGCCATACCCCTGAAATCAAAATTTGGGTTCTTATTTGTTGATCTTCAAATATTTTCGTGCCTTATTTATATTAGCTCACAGAGATTTATGGGTATTGTTTTTCTATTCCTCATCCTCCCCGTTTACTATCTGTACATGAAAATCTTTAATTTCATTTTGTCTTAAAAAAGATCTGACCCCAGGCTATCTATAGCAATTTGGTCTTAAAATTTCATAAACACTGCCTAGTTCATAGTTACATATGATATAACTTACTAGGCCAAATAAAAAAGATAACATGTTTAATAGGATATAAACAACAAAGCACAACTTACAGAAGTATATTTCTTATTTTTTTTAAATCCCATTGTGGGGTAATGGGCATATGAAAGCTATGAGACACCACGGAGGGAGCAGCAATGTCTACTGTTGTTAATTTCCCCCTTTCCAGTGCAAATCAAAACAAAGATTCTGTTCTGTTATACAGCCAAGATTCTCCCAAAGTGTATTCTATTTTTGGGTAGATTGGAGTTAGGAGTATGTATCATAAATGCTGTCCACAACTTTCCACTTTAGAACTCCTCATCAGTGAGTGACACAAATCCCCAACCTAGCCTGGACTTGCAATATAGTCACAGAGTTGTAAGGAAACTTAAGAGAGCCTCTTACCTTTTGGAAAAAAAAAAAAAAATAGTTAAACTAGAGAAACAATTGTTGTCTTGGCACAGGGGCAGGGGCAGGGGGTATATGGGAAATCTCCGTACCTTCCTTTAATTTTGCTGTCAACTCCCCGAAAACAATTTCCAAGTTAATTATTCTCTTGGATTTTCAAAGCATGAGACAACTAATTGTTCCTGAAAAACTCAGTATCCTTCTCTCTGCTTGTTGATTTCAGCCAGTTGCTTTTTCCATGATCTGTTCCTGAACCAAGATTACTCTGTAATAAAAATATGGCCGGTGCTCACATGACTCAAGCAACACCAAAAGACCCCCTAAGTTCACTCAATTAATGACTCAATTCTTAAGGACTACAATAGGAGACTAAGCCTATTCTTCCCCCAACTAACTCGCATATCCTTTTCTACAAATTATGGGAACTCAGGGAAGTAATGAGGAAACAATATATACTCAAATGGTAGTCTTAAAAAGATAGTAATTATTGAGAAAATATTTTCTCAGACACACAAGCTTTTCAAGATACAGACCTAAAGGTAGTTAACAGACATTGATTGCTCTGTATCACTATGTCTATTCACTTGATCCCATGCTAAATGCCGTTTGAAGATGGAGATTTATTTTGAAATTATACCTGGGAACACTAGAAGGAAATCAGCTTTGATTTCTCTTTTCTTTTGATTTCACCTCTTTAGCTCTCCTGTTCAAATCAGCTTGCATGGCAAAGACAGGCTGACCTTGTTCTTGTTTCTTACCTTATCACCACCTCTAGAACAATGCTCAAAGGTTCCTTTATCTTTGAAGAGTTTTTCTCTCTTGCTGTCTCTATTGCCTGCCATTTCTCAAGAGGATAGAGTTGAAGAAAAACCCTCATACTTCTAGAATTTAGACCAGTAGGTGTTAGATAATTAATGGATTATTAAGTTGACATAAAGTAGAGGAGAAAAAGAAAGCTAAGGAACTCTTTAGGCATGCATTAGCTCTTCAAAATGCCTGATAAATTTCTATTCATTCATTCACGTTTTACTCATCATTTTAAAGACAAATAACACCACTGACTTCGTTATTTTTCGTAGAATAAGTGGACTATTTCAAAGAATATTAGGATTTATTAATTCACCTCATCATTTTCTTGAGAAAGACTGATCTTTTGAAAGTAGCTGACTGAGGAAAACAAACCAATACTTTTTATTACTGTAGAGAAGGCATCTTTTACATGAAAAGAGTGAAAGCAGTTAGTTGGATGAATAAGTAAAAGCAGAAGAATTTTTCCATCAATGTGAGATATTTGAGAGGAAACACAATGTAGAAAAAGTTAGGCATTCATGGAAACAACACTTCTGTAACTAAGCAGATTCCAACATTGATTATGATAGCTCTATAATTTATGCTAATTATGTGATCACTGAGAGGGGATAAAGAAAGTATTGTATTGGCATTAGAGGGCAATGATAGAGACGCAAAACCAAGATCAGTAAGTTACAGTGTTTGGATGTGTTGAAGCCCACTGTCTTCCTTAAAATCAAACTGAGAATACTCAATGCAGGCAAAGGAGTGAAAATCATCATATGGGAAAGACAGTTGAGTCTAGCATTCCCAAACAAGTGTCACTTCCCTATGAGGCTCTGGACACTACTGCTTACGATCTGCATGACCTTGAATAAGTTACTTAACTTTCTGTGCCTGCCCCAGGTTTCTCACCTATTAATGGGCTTATTAATAGTACTATCAATTACTGTTGATGATAAAATTAAAAGAGAGAAAACTTAGAAGAACACTTGAAATATTTTAACTATTATTATTAATGCTATTGCTACTACACAAGCCTTAGGGAAGGGTACTCTTGCCCCTTTAATGCTCCTCCCTAAGTGATCACTTAATATTTTCCCCAAACAATATATAACTGAGACATATTAGAATGGATCGCTTAAACAAAACTTTACTAAAGACTCAGCTAACAGAAGAGAAAACATTGACCTGTAACACACAACTAGAGCATCTGGCTTGTAAAATGTAGGTCTCTCATCTTCAGCTTGGACTGGCCTTAAAGATCTCCCCATATCTAGCTGTTGGTCACGGAAACACAGTGAAGGCTTTCATAAATCCTTTTCTAAATATTCCTTAGGAGGGTTTCAACTCCTCAAAATCCAGATGCAAGGACATAGTTTCTTACAGACAGCTGAGAAATTCCTATTTAATTGTTTGATGTATTAAACCCCCATTTTAAGTTTCTATTTCCTCTTTCAAGACTTCCCTCTTCCGTAGAGGAAATAGAAAATGTCCTTTCTCCTCTTCAAGGGAGAGCCCACCATTAACCTATGGGTCAGGCCTTTACACTGTGGCTTCAGACAGTCACTGTTGTCAGAACGCAGTATGGTAACATGGCACTTGTGCAATGGGGCGTACCGTTACTGAACTCCTTTCACAAGGCAGCCAAGAGGGCAGGGCAGGTAACCACAAGGGGGAATCATTGAGGAGCAAACTAAAGCTAGTTCAAGCAAAAAGCCTTCCCCTCACTGATGAGTGGAAGTGTGAGAAATGTCTAATAATCATCTCCATGGATTAAGAAGGAAATCTATGTGAAAATGCAAAAACAGTTTGGCAAACAATGCGTTATTATAACTTCAGCCATGGATATAGAAAGTTTAATGCAAGTTAGTTTATTAGATAGCCAGTTAGTAACAGCCCAGATAGACAGCAAGATGGGAGAGGAAAAGCCTCCTAATGGATTGTGGATTGAGCCACTAGCTGCTTGCCTTGAGGAGGTCTGTGGTAAAATATTTTGGCTAAATAAAGGACAGCATGAGTCGAGCATTGTTACCATAAGGCAGAGGGTCTGTAGGAAAAGGTTTAGACAGGGTAGCCAAGAACAGAGAGAAGGCAATGCAAAACTCTAGTTCATAATCATTAATGATATGAGTGACTGAAACTATCAACAGACAGATGGCAAAAGCTGATGAAGCTAGACAGAGCTTGAGAGTTGAACCCTTTTGAACATTCCTGCCTAAAATTCTTGGACAGATCAAAGAGTGGCCATACATGTGGAATTAAAAACACTGGAGTTACAGTAGGAAAGATACATTAGGACAAGATTCACATATTGAAAAAAGACAAGATCTGAAGTGGTTAATTTTATTTTTTTTCTTTTTCATACCTGTTCAGAAAAGGGAAAAAAAATGATAACAAGAGAGCATGAATCAGGAGACTATCCTCTGTATCTAGAAGTACTTACAGATAACCCTTTGGAGAGCACAGTGATGGAGTGGCAGGGATAGAAGGTGCAGTAGCCCTTTTACTACGATGACACTCAGAAGAAACTGCAGGCATGGCCACCTGGCTAGCTCTTAAGTATCTCTAGTGAACATAGGCATTTACCACTGAAAATGAATAATGGGCCTGTGTTAAAAAGATAATTCAGCTATCTGTGTAATATATAAAAGGAGGTAATGAAATTAAATCCTTGCCCATCTTATCCAGATTGTGCTGACCTCCGCTATTTGCCGAGCTTTGGGCAATGACCTGGAAATTAAATGCTATACTCACAGAGGATAAGAATTAACACACATCTAAGAAGTTTCTAGGCTGAAGGCTCCATTCTCAAGAGCATGTAATTGGATAGACACACAGTGTCTACAAATGTCTATCTTCACTATTGGTTTTATAAAAGGTATTCTCAGTCACTAAAATAAAACCATTAAGATTTTGAAATAAAATAAAAGCTAGGTCGTTAAGAACTATCTGTTTTCTGTTCCAGTTTTGCCTCTACCTGGCTATGTGGCTAATGAAGTCAACTCATCTCTCTGGGGTCAGCCTGCTCCCTTAAAGGAGGGTTTTGGACTTAATATAACACAGCTTCTCCCTTTTAAAACTGCATTGTTCTGTGTGGAAGTCATGGCTAATGCTCACATCATAAGGCTCTTTTTATTTTCCCAGCCCCTTGTTGTTAGGCTGGACCATTGGACTTACTCCTGCCAATGTGCTCTGAGTAGAGGTGACATGGTTCACTTCCAGGCAGAAACACAGAAGAGCAGGGTGAGAACACCATGAGGACTCTTACCTTGCCACAGAGAATACGGTGGTTGTATCTTCCACATGATGCAGTCTCAGATGGCGGACATTTTATTGGTCTAGGTCCCTGAGTGACAAAATAGAACAAAGTTCACCTACCAAGCAATGTTGAACATGTTCACATGAGGGAGAAATAAATATATGCTATCATAAGTCACCGAGATGTCAGGGTTGTTATTACAGCATAATCCAGCTTGCCCTAAGTATTAAACGCTCTTTAAAGTGAGTTCTAAATATGATACGTTGTCCCATTCTTCTATTTCTATGTTATGCAAGGGGGTTCATTTCTTAGTTGTGCCCACCACTAGTTTGTAAAAACAACTTATAATAGAGGTCATATGCAATATAAAACATATTATTTCAAAGGTATTTTATAGATGAATGGAATTATATAACTGGAAAGGATGTTTGAAATCATTCATTAAATATCTCATTTTATAGATATGGAAATTGTGGCCCAAAAGAAAATAGATAATGACATGGACAAACAAGAGCTTACTTTCAGTTAATAATTATCTATGTGTGACTAGTATTGATTAAAGTTCAATTTCTATGATTTTCCAAAAACTAATAAGGCAAATGTCTGGTTCTCAGAATGGAGGTATATTTCCATGTATAGGATTCTAAGGCACCTGGAAATTTTTAAATGTTTTGGCTAATTTTCTGAGGTGGATATTTTAGTTTTCTAAAACTTAAAATTTCCCTATTTTATTTGGAAAAAAGTCAAGGTACTACTATTATTCCCTCGCCTCAATCTTATGACAGTTGACTTTAAAAAAATCAATCAGGGGGCCAGCCCGGTAGTGTGATGGTTAGGTTCGCGGGCTCTGCTTAGGCGGCCCAGGGTTTGCGGGTTCAGATCCCAGGCGCAGACCTACACACTGCTCATCAAGCCATGCTGCGGTGGTGTCCCATATATAAAGTAGAGGAGGATGGGCACAGATGTTAGCTCAGTGACAATCTTCCTCAAGCCAAAAGAGGAGGATTGGCAACAGATGTTAGCTCAGGGCCAATCTTCCTCACCAAAAAAAATAAATAAATAAAATAAATCAGTTCTTTAAATAGAAGAGTAGAAATAAATGATGAACCCCTTTAAACAACCATATAATCATAAATCTTTTTCAAGATGAAAAAATTCTAAAAATCTTCTTGAATCTAGGTCGCTCAATTTAAAATTTGGACATTTTAGGTGACTTTTGCTGGGTCACATGATAAGCTAATGGCAGAACTTAGACTGAAAATATATATTTTTAATAATTTTTTTTCCGTTCATCCCTAGCAACTGCTGTGTGAGTGTCTGGGCCAAAATTATTACTCCCTGTCTTCTATAGATAGGGTGAAGTTGCTGATATGTGGTTAAAGGCAACATCAGAATCTAGTCATCCCTGTTTTTTCATCAGGCAAACTCTAGTCACCTTTATGACCTCAAGCAAATGCCTCTCATTCATGAAAGTCTTCCTTAACCTGCTACACTAAGATAGGTTTCCTGATTGCTCTATAATGAAGTACTTTTCTTTCTGTGTGCTTTTCATAAGTTGAAATACTTACTTTTGTAATTATGTAGTAAGCACTCCATAAATGAATGAAATATTTAATCTATTGCTCTTTTCACCGGGAATTTCTTTCTTTGTTTTTTTTTTTTTTTTTTTTGTGAGGAAGATCAGCCCTGAGCTAACATCCATGCTAATCCTCCTCTCTTTGCTGAGGAAGACCGGCTCTGAGCTAACATCTATTACCAATCCTCCTCCTTTTGTGTTTTCCCCAAAGCCCCAGTAGATAGTTGTATGTCATAGTTGCACATCCTTCTAGCTGCTGTATGTGGGACGCGGCCTCAGCATGGCCGGAGAAGCAGTGCGTCAGTGCGCACCCAGGATCCGAACCCGGGCTGCCAGCAGCAGAGGGAGCCCACTTAACCGCTAAGCCATGGGGCGGGCCCCACCTGGAATTTCTTTCCTCTTTGCTGCTTCATTGTTTCAGGCTGCTCAAAGTCGTGATAAAATTGAATTTTTTCTTAAAAGTATGTGGCTAAGTTCACTCTTTTTTTACACTGATTTTCTGAGTAAGTTAGAGAGAAGTGAAAAGATAGACATATCTTTAATATTAGTTTAAGATGCAGCTTTTTATTCAAGTTATGTTTTCTCATAGCAAGCAAAGTGGTTAATAACTGTAGTAAATATGGAAAATAAACGTTCGTAGTCTATTTCTCTTCCCTGTGTGAACTTGCTTGTCACTGCCAACTCAAATGAAAAGCTGGATTGACATGCTATAACACTATAAAATAATCTATCACTGCAGTTAAACATTCTTAAACATTTCAAGGTATTCCTGCCATTAGGGAGCTGTGTTTCTCCAGAGCCTGTGCAAGAGGACTGCATTTGTTGAAATTCAGCCTTTTCTAGTTGTCACATACAACTTGAAATTTCAGAATTACTTTCACTGAAGGCAATACTGCCAGTTTCCTTTCCCAACTCTTTACACTTCCAAGATTGTTGCTAGTTTGATTTTTCTCTAATACATATTTGATCCTGTCACTTCCCTGTAAAAACCTTCTGGAGCTTTCCTGTGACTGTAGAATAAATCCAAAGTTCCCAGTCTAGCACTTAACCATTCTCCAAAATGATGACAAATCTGTTTACCAATCACATTTCTTACTCTTCCCCTAAACCAAAGTCTGTGTTCCTCTGACCTCCCACCTCTCTCTGACACTGTCTTTACTCATGTTGTTTCCATTTCTTTGCACAGTCCTCTCCTGTTCTTAGTTTGTCTTCAACTGACTTCATCCTACTTGATTTTCTATTTGATTTTT